>NC_135511.1:3029099-3056599 GCF_051989575.1 Stigmatopora nigra | reverse complement strand
GCTAGGATGTGGCAGAAAACTGAAGTATTCAGAGAAAATCGACATAAACACCACACAGGAAGGGTTGAACCCTCGATCTCACAACAGTGAGGGCATACTCAGCTACGGGAAAATTTGATAGGTGAAAAATGTTAGAAAAAAATCATATACATGCACATTGTTCAATGATCTCTTTGGCAAAGCCTTTAGCATCGCTGGAAAAAAAAATCACCCAGAAGATAAAAAAATATTAAATTATACTTTATGCTTTGAAACGACACTGGCAGCCTAGATACATATCATTTCAATCCATTTGAAGCCAACCAACCGATTTCACAGAGACTTGGAAGTCCATATATAGGTTTTATTTTGGATTTTTTTTCTTTTTTTTCCGCGAAGAAGTTTTGTTTTGTCGCCAAGAATTCTCCCTGGTGCGTGTCGCCCTGTCAACCCTGTGTGTAAATAGCTCATTAGCGCAAAGGGAGGGGCACATCCCGACTACGCGTGTGCATTGACTGATGTGGTCGCAGCAGGGTGCTGAGGCCTACTTCCAATCCAGTGCTGTTTCTTTGTCACCGGTGTGGCAGCATCACCGAGGGACATTGCTCGTCTTCAAACATCCTGCTTGGGGGTCCTCCGCCCCTGTTCGCCTGTGTGGAGTCCTACGGCACTCGTGTCAGCCGCACCCCAAACCTTATTTACTACCCCCTGCCGTTTTGTCAGTGTTTGAACTGAGCTCCGCCCGCCTGTTTCCACTCAATTCCAGAATTTTCCCCATTTAGAGTTGTTTATCTTTCTTTAAGTGAAGGGTTAAAAGAAGGACACACTCTCATTGTCCCCCACCCTAGCTATCAAAGACCTATATCAACTCACATACTGCTATTGACGACCTTCTTAATAAACAACAGTAATTATTTTTATTTAACTTAATTAATATTCTAGGTATTGGACCGGGACAATGTATCGGCAGATTCTTAAAATGAGACAGAGTCACGTACAAAAATCGAGAGAGAAAACGAGAGAAATATTTAAAAACACGAAAAGACAAGCATTCACAGCGAGTCCTATTTTAGAAGGAATACAGTGAAAATCCATTGTGGTCACAGGTATTAGTTAATTCATTTATTCATTTTCCATACAGCTTATCCTCTATTATTAATTTAGTATTATATTAATTACGAGGACAATATTTAAGATTAAGTTCATTTAAGTTAAAATATGATATAATTTTTTTCTTCATAAACTTATTTTTTTTTATATATATATTTGATTTCATTGGCGCACTTTACTTCTCAGTCATTTTGGGCACCCGACTACAGCTAATGATGCGACATGTGAGTCACCTTCCAAGTGTATTGCAATATAATATAAATTATTTAAAGCACAGGTGTAAATAAAGGTGTATTGTGTGCATGGAAACATAAAACGGACCTTCATAATTCATGCAAGCGTGATGTCAAATGTGCAGGGTTGACAAAGTGATAGAGTATTGACACGCTTTGCTTTGGTTTTCATGCTGTTTGCTACAGAGAAGGAGCACAGCTCCAGTGAGCATTTAATGACGCGTGACATGTACTTATGTGTCCAATAGGGTTAGGGTTAGGGTGACCTCCACCAATGCTTGATGACCTCCACCAATGCTTGAAGTAGCATTTTAAGACTCAGGTCGCTGTTTTACTGGAATCATTCTTCTACTATAAATTGAAATTAGTTCATCACTGGTGTCCATTTGAACTAAAAGGTTTCGCAGCAAATGGCTGCCACCCCTTCCTACTTCAAATGGATTGGGCGCCTGGTCTTAAATGGCAGTCAATGAGGTAAAGCAGAAAAAGTAAATATATCTATCCTCTTTAGAGTAAAATTAAATATACCCCATGACACCAAATATCAGCCAGAATGTTACTGTTGGAAAATCAGAGAACCACAAGGTATTGTGTTTTGGTAATTGAGATAGATAAACAATAGGGAATGTCGTGTTTTAAATTACTGTAACCAAAAGCAGTGTACATACGTTTAGAATTGATATTTCTTATAGTGTATTTGACATGGAACCAGTCATGCTGGTGGTGGCATCACACAATTATTTTGGGACTCAAGCTAACTACTGAGCTAGTGCAGACCAGTGGTAGTGAACTTATTGCTTGAAACCTATATGTGGCTCTTTTGATGGGTGTACCTCTGGCCCGGAGTCAGCTGGGATAGGCTCCAGCATTCCCTGTGGCCCTAATGAGGATAAAGCAATTCAGAACATGAATGAAAAAAATAATAGATAATGTGGTATGGTGGGCAATTGCCACCACGTCCGTTTCAGAGTGCTGAGCTCTAAGGTTCCATCCCTGGAGGTTCCCAACCTTCCTTTGTGGAGATTATGTTCTGCCCATGCCTGAATGTGCTTTCTCATTGTACTCCAATTTCATCCCACATGGTTATAACATGCAAGGCTGGTTGTTGTTGTTTTTTCTTATTGTGCCCTGTGATTTTCTGGCATTATCCAGCTGGGATCACTGTAAGCCTCCCCCAGTTAATATGGATTGGACATTTATTGCTGTCGATATCAGCAAAAGAGTAAAAAAATTACACTCTTTCATTCATCTTCCATTCTGCCCAACATTGAAAGGGGGTTGCTGGACCCTAACGCAGCTGTCTTCAGGCAAAAGGCAGACTACACCCTAGACCTGTCGCCAGTCAGTCATAGGGCACACAAAGAGGCAAATGACCATTCATACCCCCAATCATACCACCACCAGCGGGATTTGAGCCCACAGCTGCCTGCACTAAAGTCAGGCGAGTGAACCACTACATCGGGAGGCAGAAATTACACTTCTTTTCAACTCAGATCAAAGATAAGCACTGAGAGGTGGAAAGCAAAAGCAGGACACCTTACCAACAATGAGTGACTTTGACAAATGGCTGTTCTGAAACAATATTACAATGCTCTCTGATGCTGCAAGGACAGTTACACCTACTGTTTTTGTGTGTTTGCATGATTGTGTGTGTCTCCTGTGTAAACGGGGAAGCATCCAGTCAGCAAAATGCCAAACCAATCTAGTGGTGGGATGGTGAGAGGCTGACAGGACCACACAGACACACACACCCACACATATACACACACAGACAAACTATTAAAAATCCATACCGCAGAGAGAGGGAAATTCACCGGGCATATTATTTGGCCTAACGTGGCTACTGTTAGACTAAGGACTTTAGGAAATGTATGCCATATTTAACTTACAACATAGTACAAGTATGTGTCCAATCATGTCAAGTAGATAATCATATACTGTAAATGCAGCACATAGCAGGATGTTCTGGAAAATAATAACGATGTTTGTTTGATCTTTCATTTATAGGTGGCTATTTTCAATAATAAAAGAAAAATAACTTCATAAAGATCTGGCAACCAGATATGTAGGCCGTCGAGGAGACGGACAACCATTTACGCTCAGACTAATACCTAGGGCTATTTAGGGTGTCCCATCAGCCTACCTTGCATGTTTTTCGAATGTGGGAGTAAACTGGAGTACCTGGAGAAAGCCCATGCAGGCCCGGGGAAAACATGCAAACGGGTGGATCAACCTGGATTTGAATGCTGGATCCCAGAGCTGTGAGACCAACCCACTAACAACTGAAGCTGCCAGGTAGCGTCATTTATAATTTCTAAAATATAATATAGAATATACACAATATACTTATACAAATGAGTCAATCTATGTTATGTTTGTTGCTGAGTACACCAGTAGTGTTTCTTTTGAAACAGATCCAAATTGGTGTAGTGGCTATGAACAAAGTTTGTGGAAGTCCTCAGCTTAAAATGGTTTGCTTAAAAATTGAAAATGTCGGTGTCACAAGTGAAAAAAATGCTTTATTGTTTGAAGCATCTTGGATTAGATGGAAAAGATCTCTACCACCATCAATGACATTCAATGAATTCAGTTTAGTGCCTTTTCAAGGGTTAAGAGGAAACAAAGTTGACACTGAAAATAAAGGGTGAAGCTGTAGTGAGAATTCTGAGCCCCGATGGAGGCGACATTTATGAAAGGGCTCGTTGTTTTCCCTCTCTCAAAGACACACACACACACACACACACGATACAGTATTACATGAACTTTCTAGCTCCTGGCCCTTGAGACCATTCAGTTTCTCTATCTGAAGTCTGGAAATGTGTGAGTGTGTTTATGCGCCAAATGTTTCCACTTACACTTTGAGAACAGCTACTACTTTGTTGAAATGATCAACAGCATGGGATAAGAAACATAAATATTAAGTCATATCCGTAACTGTGCTTACTCTTTAAAATCAATGTAGGACTTATTCTGTTACCTATTTTGGTTTAGTTTTTAGTTTTTTAAGAATCATGCTGATTTGAATCATTTCCCTTTTTTTATTTCTACCTCTTAACTGAATATTTTTGTTTTACTGTTTATGTTAAATATGTAAAACACATTGAATTACTGTACATTGTCTTGATTTGAAATGAAATAAGTTTTCCATGCTTGACCTGAAATGTAACTCAAAACACTTTCTGTACACAAGGTTCCACAGTATAGGGTTAGTGTAAGTGATAATTTAAGCTAAACATGGCTGGTAATGACATAGACAGTTTTAAAAGTAAAATAAATACAGAATACGTGCTATTAGAGAGAAAATGTGCTATTAGACTTCCTGACTCGTTGGCAGCTCACCACTGTGGCTACCAGGGAAGCCGCCGAGTGTTTGACTGCTATTTCCGAGAGGTCTAAAAGCAAGCTGGGGTGACATCAGTGGCCCACGAGTACGTCTAAATATTACATTAGTCCCAGTCCCTACTGGGAAGGGCTCGGTGCTTTTTCTCTTTTTGAGACTATTTGTGTCTCTTTTCTGCTTCTCCCTTTTTGTGAGCCTCAGTGGATCTGGCATGTTGCCATGTTAGCGCTCAGAACAAATCACAGTTGTTGTCTTCTAATTCATCCCTGCAAATCTCAGCAAAGGCAAGAAAAGAATAAAAAATCTCAAACAGGAAAACATCTTGATCACTATGTTTGAAAGTCGCAACTGTTCAGCTGGTACTAAGAATTTAATAATAATTGCAGCCGAGCTACCTAATGTGATTTGGAACTGGGGTTCCGGCGGGTGTGCAGGGGGCAGTGTCACATCGTGTAAGTTATTTAATTGATACTCTATTGGCCTGGACACTTCAGTAAAATGACACCATTGGTAGCTGGTGCCGGTTGCCCTACCTTAGATGGCTGCCGTAAACAGGTTTTTCTTTCTTTCTCCCACCAATTAGTTTATCAGTTTATCTCATCTCATTTTCCTCCGCTTATCTCAGATTGGGTCGCTGTGGCACCAGCTTCAACAGGGAAACCCAGACTACTCACTCCTAGGCAACTTTATCTAGATCATCTGGGAGGATCACAGGGTGTTCCCAGGCGAGCTGCAGACATAGTCTCCCTGTGGCCTTCTCTCGGTGGGATATGTCCAGAACACCTTGCCAGGAAGGCGTCTGGGGGTCATCCTAATCAGAAACCCGAGGCAAATCATCTGGCTCCTCTTGATCCAAAGAAGCAGCGGCTCCAATCTGAGCCCCTTCCGGATGAGCAAGGTTCTCACCTTATCGATAAAAGGAGACCAGACACCCTGCAGAGAAAACTAATTTCAGCCACTGGTATCTGTGATCTTGTTCTTTCGGTCACAACCCACAGCTCTTAACCATAGATGAAGGTAGCAACGTAGATTGACCAGTAAATAGAGAGCTTCACCTACCCACGACGGAATTATACAGAGTCTGCATCAGTGCAAATGCTGCACCGCTCTGCCTGTCAATTTCCCGCCCCATTCTTCCCTCACTTGTGAACAAGACCCCAAGGTAAATAAACCCCTGCACTTGGGGACCTGGAGAGGGCATGCCGCCTTTTTTCCGACTGAGGACCGTGGTCTCAGATTTGGAGGCCCCTGTTCTCACCCTGACCGCTTCACACTTGGTTGCAAATAATTCTGTTGAGAGTTGGCGATCATGGCGTGATGAAGCCAACACACCTACATCATTAGCACAAACGTGTCTAGCTATTCTGTCCCTAAAAATTATTAACAGGTTGAGTTTGATTTATTTAAAAAGGGAGAGCAAATAATAATGAACAGATTCATATTCATGTTAGTGAACATTCATTCATTCATTCATTTCCAAATCTTTCTATCCTCTTTAGCGTCGCGGGGGTGTTGGAGCCTATCCTAGCTGACTTCGGGCCAGAGGCGGGGGACAACCTGAATCTGTGGCCCGTCGATCACAGGACACGAGGAGACGGACGAACATTCACTCTCAAACTCATACCTAGGGGCAATTTTAGAGTGTCCAATTATCCTAGCATGCATGTTTTTTTTTGGAATGTGGGAGGAAACCGGTGTACTCGGAGAAAACCCTCACAGGCCAGGGTGAACATGCAAACTCCACACAGGTGGACTGACCTGGATTCGAACCCAGGACCCCAGGGCTGTGAGGCTGATGTGCTAACCACTCAAGATGCCGAGCTACCCCCCTTTCAGAAAAAAAGCTTAGAATTAGTTCAATTCATCTTACTGTACACCATATAACATGCACATTCGAGGCATCAGCTGACGCTGCGTAACTCTAATTGGAACTTTGACAGTTTGTGATAAAGAGAGAAAGGTTTTTTTTTCCCCAAAAGTATGTTATCATTTAAGAGAACCATTTTTCTTTTAGATTTTCTATTTACTACAGGGTAAGAAAGGTGCCATAAACACATTTATAGTAAAAGGCCACAAATTGGCTATAATTGGCCTCCCAGCAATCAGGCTCAATTATGTGGCACTGTAATTGGCTTGAGGTCCGTCAACAAGGCAGCTGTCATTAACTTGGAGCATGCCCCAACATGCCCACCCGTCAAAGTGCGTATCGCTTTAGTTGATCTGCCTGCTTTGGAACGCTGCTGAAAAGTCCACATGTATTCTGTGAAAACTACAGTAATGCTTCAAATTTCGCAGATAATGTAGAACAGACATTGCTATTTTGGGTCGCACAGTAGGATAACCCCTCTTCTTACTACCAAAAGATATGTTTTCACCCCTATCCAAAAATAAAAGTACAATTATCAAGAAGTGTATTTATTAAATATTATAGTTATAAGGATATGCAAAGTGTGTAAAGTAGTATCTAAATATAATCAATATATTTAAAATGGGTAAATATTTTTAATACTCTACTCAGAAAGGAAATAGTTTCTCTCTGCTTGTTATAAATAAATAAAAACTGGTTAGTGGGAGTTTTAGTCCAAGTCCATTACACTTGTATAATGACAATAAAGGCATTAAATTCAATTCAACGCTTCCTTCCATTAGGAAGAGGACCTTGAAGGACAGCCCCCTTTCAGCGAAGAGCAGCTTCGCTTTCGGAATGAAACAATTTAAGAACCAGTCCTTTGAGAGGGCTTTCATGATCCAGGCTTTCCTGTTGCTCATGCAGTAGCCGGGCAGCAAGGCTTTGTTCTTGTTTTTTAAAGCGTGAGGATGGTCGAACTTGTAGATTAAGACTGGCTTTGCCATGAAGCTAGCCAGCAGCATAACCACAAATAATGAACCTCCGGTGACCTTGAACTTTGGCGCTTTCAGTTCATCTTTGAATAAGAATGTCTGGGAAGGCACCCTCTTTCAAACAATCTCAATCTCAACCATGCTAAAAACATGCTTCAGAAGATAACCAATCTTTTCAATTATGTGAAGTAACACTCCCTCGACGTACCGTTTCGATGTCTCTTAGTCTGCTGAGGAGAGGTTCGTAAAGGTTACCGCTCGCTTGGTGTTCTTGTAAAATATATCGTTTTTTGATGTTACACACGGTACTATTGTGACCCTTCACCACTTCGCAGCTGCAGTCCATCGTGGTATTTTTATGTTAGGTATTAAAAAGTCCATAAAAATGTCAAACAATCATACCGCCACTAGCGGGAATCGAGCCTGCGCCTGCCCACTGCCTGCACCGAATCCATCCGGTGACCTTTCCATGTAAATATTCCATATAAAGAAATTGAAACCTGGGCCTTATAGTCAGGTGTCGCATAAATATGGGTAAAATTGAGTAAAATTTGGGTGGTGCGGCTCATAGTCTTGACAGTCTGGAAATATTGGGAGTCACTCACGAGCCTTGAACGAGTTACGAGTGACGTGCTAATGGCTTTTTAGTCACGCTTTTGAGTACGTGAATCCATGAATGTTCACGTGTTAAATGGACAAAAATATCCTTCATCTGTTCTATTCTCATCAGTGTTTGGGCAGCTCCAAGCCACTCCGCATGCCTCTCAGTGAATAATGAACTTGCTCCAACTCCTCTTCCTGGTTTTGATTATCATCACGCCGGCTTGATGCTTCGAAGAAGTTGGTATGCAACTTTTGTTCTTCTGATGCTAATCAAGTTTTTTTGGGGGACAGTGGCTACATTAATTGTTCGAATGTTCTTCATAAAGATAAAGAAAAATTTAGAAACTTTTAGTCAATGACAACAGTCATTAATTCTCTGTCAATCCTCACACAGTGAATTGGAAATCTGCTAGTGATTAATTCATATAATTCACAGCAGAAATGCGATTTTACACGACATGATTGTACCAATGTTATGACACTAAAATAGTTCATCGTATTGTTCAATTTTGATTAATTTAGCCACCGTCTGCGTTAATTTAGAAAGTAGAATACACATTTGGCACTAGCATGTTTGTATGAATTCAACACAATACAGTGAACTTAAAAATGACAATCAGATTGACTGTTGAGTAATGCTTATCAGGGTTAATCAAATGTTCCTTTTAACCAACAGTTTTTTTAAATGAATATTGGGTTTGGGCTTATAAAAAATAAAAAAACAAAAACTTTGAAAAGCAACTTAGCCTTTCTACAGTTTGACTTTCATGACAAAGTGAGCCTTTTAGCAGCCTTTTGGGCAAATGTTGAGTTTTAAGCTTCTCATCTCATTGCTAATTGTAAAGTGCTTTTGGCGCAGCTTTGATGTTTGTCTCTGGGAGACTCAAAACCACTCAACAAAAAAGAATCGTCAGAGACAGTAATTTAGCAGGGATTATACGTTTGCTGTCGAAAAAACAGAAAATGAGTAGAAAGTTTGGAAAATGAATTTAAGAGAGAAAAAATGAAATTGGAGGCTAATTTGTAATCTTTATCATTGTGCCCATAATGCTTAGGGAATTAGAAAAGTCTTCAGTTAATTTAATGCCAAATAAACAAACCATAATGCTAACTAAACAGTTGATATGAATGGCGAATTAAACAAAAAAAATCAGCAAATTATCATGTTATTTTTTTTATTATCCTTGTGTTATTATTTAATTATTAATTGTATAATGGAACCAAAAATAAATTGATGCTGTTTCTTTGAAATTTGTGTGTAAAGTAATAAGTAAGTTAATACATAAATAAATACATGAATAAATATATGAATACATAAGCATGTTACTGATATATATATATATATATATATATATATATATATATATATATATATATATATATATATATATATATATATATATATATATATATATATATATATATATATATATATATATATATATATATATATATATATATATATATATATATATGAAGTATGTACATACTTCATTTTAATGTCTTTAGTTCCACATTGGTAGAAACCAACGCAACAAAGAAACCCACTCCACATTGGAAACTGAGCTTACTTTGGTTATTGAAGGGCAGCGGCTAGGCAACAGAGATGACTGAATCACCCCTGTCCACAGATTATTCGAAGTAAAATAAGGTGAGTGTGTTATTTTGTGCCATGTATCAGTGGGAAAAAAAGATACATCGGATATTGGAGGTTATAATGTGTTTAATGGCTAAAGAATGCAGGACGGAATTTTCACATCTTTTTTCACATCTGTCTGGATATGTGACTTTTGGCGTCTGTGCCTGTGACCACATTTTTATATTCCCCCTGAGCATTGAAACCATAGCTGGGATGATTGTACTGGCCTTACTCTCTCTTAACTCATTCAGTGCCATTGATGGTGATAAATGTCCAATCCATTTGGACTAGGAAGGTCGCTGCCACTTTCAACTAAAACAGCAGCATATTGAGACTACGTGAACAGTTAACCATAGTTGAGATGATTGTACTGACTTTACTCTCTCTAAACTCATTCAGTGCCATTGATGGTGATAAATTGTCCAATCTATTTGGACTAGGCTGCCAGTTTCAATTAAAACAGCAGCATATTAAGACTATGTGAACAGTCTCTTAGATTATGTAAACAAAATGGTGTTTGTATTCCAAAATGCTTCTGTGAAGCCATCAAAAAAATGTTCTGTGATCTCAGTGACCTTCAAAATAATTTCTCCGTGGAGAGAAGGTAACAACTGATATTTATTGGCTATTTTGATTTAATTTTCATATTACTGGTTAGCACATCCCGCCTCATAGTTCTGAGATCGAGGGTTCAACCTGGAATGGGTTCCAACCTTCCTCTGTGTACTTTAGATGTTCTTCCTGGGCCTCTGAGAGTAATCAGTTTTTTTCCACACACCCAAAACCATGCATGGTTGAACAAGCTAAATTCCCTCTCTGTATGAGTGTGAGTGTGAATGGTTGTCATTCGCCTTGCCCCTGTGATTGGCTGGCAACCTCTTCATAGCCTCCAGCACACTCTATGACCTAATGGAAAATGAATGAATGAATGAATATTATTGGATTATTATCTTAACTCAGAGATGCCATTGTTTTTTTTCCAAGATGGCACCGTCACGCGGAAGCCAGTGGCAGTAGCTCTGTCCACTCTTATTTGTTTTACAGGCCTTCTATCTTTTTTTTAAATTACATTTTAATATTTCTTTGCGACTGTACTGTCTAACTTGTAACTATGTGTTTTTATTTTATTTCTGTATCTGCACCCCCCCCCCACCCCCTTCTTGCTACTGTCACTATTAAATTTCCCGAATACGGGATGAATACAGTTATCCAATCCAATACACATTGAGATGAGCCCAGTTGGAGTCAGTTACAAACTAAAACAGCACATAGACTACATAAATGTGAAACAAGCTTTTTGTTTTGTGTTGTTTTGAAGACTCCAGTCGATGATTGATGGGATAATTGCTTCACATTTTAGTGCTGTCCGAAACGATAGCACATATGTGGCGATGGCGCCAAGTCAAGTTGAAGATTGAGCATACAGAGTAATATGTTTGCATTATAACACATTAGAAACATGAACTTACCCACCAGGCAGATAAATAATATATGACCTCTTGTTACTTTAGACAATGCCAACAATTCCCTATCTGTCGATAAAACAAAAATCCATCAACCACTTTCGAGGATTCATTCATTCATTTATTTTTCTGAACTGCTCTATCCTCACAAGGATCGCTAGGGGTGATGGATCCTATCCCAGTTGACTTCGGGCCAGCGGTGGGGGACACCCTGTATCGGTGGCCAGCCGATTGCAGGGGACACGGAGACGGACAACCATTCACTCAAACTAATACCTAAGGGCAACTTAGAGTGTCCAAACAGCCTACCATGAATGTTTTAGTACCCAGAGAAAACCCATGCAGGGAGAACATGCAGACTCCACACAGTTGGACCGACCTGGTTTTGAACCCATGACTCCAGAGCTGTGAGGCCAACATGGTAACCATTCAAGCTGCCGGGTCGCCCATCATTCGTTTTAATGTCAAGGAAAATGCAATAATGTTGTACTTGAATCAAAAATGTACAGTCATACACTACTGTCTTTAAACTTGTGTCGAGTGCTGAACATGACTGCAATACATAGTTGAGTCCATAATTGAAATTTTGCTCAAAATGCGAAAAAAATTAATTTAAATTGTAAGAGTCGACAGTGAAGCACTTATATTTAAACAAACACTGGTTGCTTTTAAGACCGCATCATTTGAATAATTAAGTTGTATCACATACCCCTAATTGCTGATTAGATGTAGCAATTAGGACAAACATTGGAAAACATTACATTTCCCCAAGTAACTTATAGCTTAATTGTTATCATCTCAAAATTTTATTCAAGCACATTTAAGATAAGTATGCCCTTGAAAAGTTGCAGGAGCTCCCTATACCCTCACTCGTATTCTGTGTTTTTACAGCTTTTTACAGCTTTTTTATCCTATATTTTACGTTTAAATGTCTCTTAAGATTTTACTTGTTACTTTACTTTATATTTTATTTTCCATTATGTAATGTTTTAAAACGTTACTTTCAAGACTCTACTCCAAGACGCATGTTATGCAATAGGCAGTCTTCGATCTATTAGTTTAGTTTATCTTTACAAATTCTGGACATTACATTTTTGACCCACTCAGCCTGTTTTACACAAAGGATCAACTGTTAGCGCTGCACAACACCTGGATTCCCCTGGACCTGGATCTCCCCACCGAGTGAAAGAGGAAGAGAAGAGGATGCAGAGCTGGACAAAATGTCAGGACATAAAGTGACACTTCAGACTCAGCATTTCCTCTAATGAAACTACCTGGACTGTTTGATCTATCTGATAAAGAAATATTTCACACATCAATCTGAAAAAATCCAATTGAGACTCAAAAGGCTGCAAGCTAGTTAGTTGGACGACTTAAGACGGCACTGCGTTATGAATCAGGCTAGGACATCTTGGAGGGAGATTTGAAGGCATCGTGCTCATAGCGTAACATACACTTTAAATTTGACTTAATTGAACTTAGATTACTATATGCACTTAAAAATAAATTCCAATCTTACATTATACTAAAATTAAACCTTCTTGTGCGATAACTGAGTAAAAGATGTTAATGTCTTCCATCGCGCCTTTCGAGTCAGAACTTGCTGCTTACATGCCTCAGAACTGAGCGTTCGTTTTTTTTAAATTATTAAACTCGATTTGAAGGGTTCAGCTGGTGTCTTTTTCAGAGGCTTGCTTTACAGTCCACGTGGATTTCACGGTCTTTTTTTCAAATTATCGACTCGGTCATTCTATCTCCCGCTAACTGTTTATCTTTTAACAATATTAAACGAAGGCTCTCCATCTCGTTATGAATTTCACTCCACAGCTTGGAAATGATAGGTTGCCCTTTGTTACACTAACTTGCTTTGGACCCATTGTTTTTCCTTTAAATTTGCACTGATTAATGCATAACATGCAACCTATATGGCCGGTGCTCGTATATATCTTTTCGTGA
Organism: Stigmatopora nigra; assembly: GCF_051989575.1. Taxonomy (NCBI): domain Eukaryota; kingdom Metazoa; phylum Chordata; class Actinopteri; order Syngnathiformes; family Syngnathidae; genus Stigmatopora; species Stigmatopora nigra. The sequence goes on along the minus strand of NC_135511.1, from coordinate 3,043,435 downwards.
GGGAGATGTTGAGAGAAAGACAGAGCGATGTTGTTTTCATAAGCAGCCTCTCGCATGATGGGCCACTTGGTGGCCACATCGGGAACCGTATCGTATTTTGTATCTCTAATTTGTTTCGCATCTCAAGACAAAAATGCACTCGGAATTTTCCTCGTATCCCAAATTGTTGGTACACCCGTATGTATTACTGTATTTTTAATTGAAAGGTGGAATGGGAAAACCTACCCTTAATATTTTCAGGATTTACAACAACTTCCAGCATTGGTGTTTAAAATGAATCAAGTAATTTTATGGAAATGTACTATATATGATAATAAAACCATTAAGACAGATTGAGAAAAAGCAGATTTTGGTTTAGGTTTTAAGAAAAGTATATATCTGCATACAAATATATTCTGTTAGCATAATAGTCAATATGTTTGCTTCATTAAATATGAATTAAATTAAAGAGACCGTACGAATTATATATGATAAAAAAAACATTTAAAAAAAGAATCCAAACACATCATTTAATGCCAGAGCACCACAGCACTTTTCATTTTCTGTACGAGCTTCCAGGACTTGTGGCAGTACATCAGAATGTAATCACACCGCCACCAATTCTCTCTAATGTTCTCAATGATTTATTTTAAACAAGAGGCAAGCACAACTTTGTCCTTCAAAGTCTATAACAAAAAGAAATAAAAAAATGAAATCAAAGATAAAACATTATACTATGCATTTGCATCTCTGATAAGTATATATTCAAAACACAGCTGCTTGTTGCCTTAAAGAGATTTAGTTTTTTTATTTAACAACACACACTCACACATGCACAAATTCATCTGACACGCGCACTCTAATGTTCTTAGTGAGTTCTTTTTTGGAGTGGAGGCCACTGATAGTGGAGAGAAAACCAAGAGGAAAATAGCCTCAAGTTCAACTCATTTACTGGTGTATGCTTCTGCACTCCGTCATGGGGGGGGGGGGGGGGGGGGGGGTACGAAATGAGCTCTTTCATTGACAGGGATAGAATTGGAATGGATGTCTGTGTAAAGTAAACAATAGGAAGACTGCACAAGTACTTCAGAACATGTTTTACAATGGTAAATATAGAAAAAGAAAATGCAAAACATTGCAAAAAATGTTGAAATAATCCTAAAATCGAGAATACATCATAGAAAAGAATGAATATATTTTTTCATAGTTTGGCCAGGCCTGGAACTAATACTCCAGCGTACCTAATAATCATTCATTTTGCAAACCGCTTATCCTCACGAGGGTGGTGGGTGGTGGTAGCAAGGCACAAGGAGACAGAGAACCATTTATGCTCACCCCTACACATAGAGGCCATTGAGAGTGTTCAACTAGCATGTTTTTTTAAACAGATAACTTCAGCCAGTTGTTCTTAATTTTACTATAGTAACTTGAACGTATCTTTGTTCTTGGTTTCTGAATAAACAAACCAAACAAATAACTACCCGAAAATGTGCCTTGTATTCCATTGCAAATGTACTTTTTCCTCTTCATTGATTATTCTTTGGCTGGTCCAAAAAAAGGATTTTTGGGGAGTAAAATACGGGTATATTCCAGTGGAGGTCCATGAATTCCCTACCGACGCCTTCAGCTATTTAAATCAATCCAACCCTCAAAAACTATTTTATGGCTACAAAACCTCTACTGCTTCTACAGATGAGACACATTGAAAATCATCAATAATAACCTCCTTTCTTTACTCCTTCTTTTCTTTCGCCATCAAAGCTAATGCTGAAAGTCAAGCCTGACCTGGCATGTTTTTATTCGATTTAGTGCTGAAAATGTTCGGCCCCAGGTTGTGACAGACTTGCTTGCTTTGGGGTTGTCCGATCTTTCTTAAGGATGTCCAGCTTGTTTTTGATCCGTCTTGAAAATGGCTTTGACAGTAAATCTGCAAACAAATCGATTTCTTCTCCTTCAGCCATTGCGGGTTGACAAAACCGCTATTAGATTAACACAACAATATATTTGCTCATGGAGCTCGTTCCAGATACAGTTTGGCAGCTCTGGCTAGTCTACTCTATCACTAGCCAATCATAGTTGTTGAAAGCGATGACGTATCCCTACGCCTGCTAGAAGGCAATGATGTATCCATATGCCTGCGAGAAGACTTTGGTGTCACCAAATTGAATTTTGATTGGACTAAGCAAGTCTTATCAACACTTGTTTAATGCAGCAGAGCCTGCAGAACTGATTGTGAATGCCTTGATGCAGATTTCTGACCCTGGCAACAAATGGCTGAAATTGATTGGTTAAATGCTTCAATATGAAAACACACATCTAGAAACAGTGCAAGCAGAGGGAAAAGCAATGAAAGGAAGCTAACAGACAATGGAATTATTTGGAATTTGGAATTGTTTAATAAGTGTTCATGGACAAAATATAATTAAAATCAGTCTGTGATTCAGATATTTCTTAGGCCAGCAGAGAAGGCCTTGAAGGCCCCGATGGTACACCACTGCAATATTCCCAAATAATATTTCAATTGTATGAGGTTATTATTGATCCTTTTTTTGTGTCGTAGCTGTAGATGCAGTGAAGGTTTTTTAGTAATAAAATAGCTTTTGAGGGTTGGATTGAGTCAGACACTGAAGGTGCCGGTTTGAAATTCACGGCCCGCCACTGCCTAATACATATGATGTTTCATCTCGACAGCATGAGTTATAATTAAGGTTTCTTTGTATCTGAGATTGGTGACCAGTCTAAGGTGTCCACCTTTTGCCTAGTCTTTTGTGATAGCACATTGCTATCCCAAACCCAATCAACTTTGGGCAGTAGAAAGGGGACACCCTTAATTGGTTGACGACAACCGTACACACCGACACCTCAGGACAAATTAGAGCGATGGTTCTTAACCTTGTTGGAGCTACCGAACCCCACCAGTTTCATGTTTCTGTAGCCAAATTCACCAAACACTTTTGTGCATTTGTGGTCAATCTAGTATGTGGTTTTTTTTTCCTGAGAATACTGTCAGAAAACAAATCTTAATTTGAATATTCTAATGGTATGAGATCCAATTGCAGAAAGAAAACATCAACATCCCTTTAAACGTAGCCATGGATGTCACTTTCAAAAAATAATATACTTCCCAAAAAAATTTAAATACACTTCATGTAGCCGGTGTTTTATTTAATATATATTTATTTATTTGTTCTTAATTGGAACCAATAAACTGCCACATGAGGGTAACACTCTAGTTATATCAGTGGCGGGCCGTCAGGGCGTTCAAGGCCTTCTTTGCTGGAAATATCTGAATCATATCTATCATATATATTTAGTCGATCAAAATGTATTAAATAATTCCAAAATGTTTGTTAGCTTCCTTTCATTGCTTTCCCCCTGGTTGCACTGCTTCCAGATGTGTGTTTTCATATCAGAGCATTTAACCAATCACATATTAGTCATTATTTGTTGCCAGGGTCAGATATCTGCCGCAAGACCTTCACAATCAGTTCTGCAGTCTCTGCTGCAATAAACAAGCGTCGATAAGACTTGCTTTAACCAATCAGAATTTGATTTGGTGATACCAAGGCCTTCTCGCAGGTGTAGGGATACGTCATTGCCTTCTCCCAGTCGTAGGGATATGTCAACGCTTTCACCAACTATGATTGGCTAGTGATAGAGTAGGCGGGCCAAAACCAGAGTTAGCCAGCCAGAGCTAGCAAACTCAACCCACAATGGCCGACTGAGGAAATGGATTTGGTTGCAGATTTGCAGGCAAAGCCATTTTCCAGACGGACTTTTCCAGAAAAGAAATGACATCATTAAGAAAGGGTGGTCAACTCCGAACCTAGCAAGCCTGTTACAACCGGGAAAAGGGTTTGTCCGTCACTTTCAGTTTGCTAACTTTGAGCACTACCCCTGGCTCACGGGAACAATGCAAATTGTATTGCTGGGAGTGCTTGTTATTTACCACCGATCGATATATTGTTTGGAGCAACACTGAATTTGACTGGTTTAACTAAAGCAGCAACAAGACTCCAACGCGCTGCCGGACACTTACAAGCAACGGTGGGCTCCAAAACTTAAGGAGTAATCTGAGTGGAGTTACAATTCAATGAGCAAGTGCGCAGGGAAACGGAGCACCACAACAAAAACGTAAAGAAAAATAGGGAAATCTTAAAAAGATTGATAGTCTGAGTAATTTTTTTTGGGCAAGCTGGTACTTTCATTTTGGAAACACGATGAAAGCGCTGCCTCCCCAAATCAAAGGAAATGATGTGGAACTTCTTTCTCTCATTGCTGAGAAATTTACATTACCTCCTGTCCACTAATAAAGTGTTTAGTGGCACGTTGGGCAAAATACAAAATAACCTGATCTCTACTATTGCTGAAGTGATGGAGGAAGAGATGAGAAGGGAAATAAAATAACTGTTTGTTTCTGTAATAGTGAATTAATCTGTGTGGTGGTCATCACCAGAACCCAGGAGAATATTATAAGGATTTTTGGAAAATGAATAACTTAATTTTAAATAAAAAAATGAATTTATTAATTAATCGGTGGGCTGGCGGCCCGGTGGGTTGAGTGGTTAGCGCATCGGCCTTACAGCTCTGGGGTCCTGGGTTCAAATCCAGGTCACGTTTCATTGGACGCTCTAAATTGCTCCTAGGTATGGGTGTGAGTGTGAATGGTTGTCCGCCTCCTTGTGCCCTGCGATTGGATGGCCACCGAGTCAGTGTGTCGGGATAAAGCGGTTATGCAAATGAGAATGAAAGAGTGAGAGACCAGCACCCAATGAGTAATAAGAGTTGGCTATAATTACAATCGGATAGGAATGAGGTGGAGCACCGTCACGGGGACGTTTTAGTTATAGTTTTAGTTTACAATGACACATTTACAACAATTTTGACACCACTACTGACTTATGACACCGTTGAAGCCGGAGATGGAAGTCCCACCCAGATAAGTGGTCACTTGAAGTTAAAGAAAGGGGAAATAATGTGATAGGGTGGGTATGCGCTCGTTGAGCCGCAAACCGCGAGCTGGCCAGCATCGGCCCACCCCCATCGTCTCGTCCTGCCAGCCTTGTAAAAGATGGGTCGCGGGACACACACTGGTGCTCAGATGGCAGCACTTAGCAATAATAGCGGTCTACTTGAAACGGAACGTCGCCTCCCGGGTGCGACGCGCAGCCCAAGACCATTTTATAAAAAGTTTCTGCCCCCAGGGTGCTTTTAGGAGATCAAGAAAAGGGGAAAAAATAGCAACGGCTGTCAGAGGGCCACATAATGCACAGTCAAGCTTCACGGGGGACAGAAGCTTAAGCGGGCTGTGAACAACAGACCACCCACGCGCTACAATAGTAAAAGTCAACCTCATTTAGGACAGTAGAGGCCTTTGGGCTGTTCAGGATTATTTTGTGTTCATATCATCGCTGATACAGGGTGGGGTGGGTGGGCGATTTGTGTTATTTTTCAAAAGTAACAAGGATCTTTTGTGTGATAATGCAAGTAGAAATAACACATTTGTGCACATTTGGGAGATTGTTTCCGCTTGAGATTTATTTAAACAGAATGGTCAAAATTCAACTACAAATTTTCTGGCTTTGGATTCATATGCGAGACAAAATGGGTGGGATTTTTTCTGCGTGGAATTTGCCTCTATTTTGACGTAAGAAAAGAATAAAACCCTGAGAGGTGCCCTTTTCACTAGTGCTCCAACAACAAATAGTCCCAGCTTCTGAATTGCCCCTTGAACATGAAATTCAAACTATTTCAATTAGTTTATCATGGGTAGATGTCCAATCCATTTCAACTTGTAGAGTTGCAGTGAATGAAGTTTCTATCTGACAATATCAAAGGTAGCCAGTGAGTTCATAATATTTTATACAAGTATGTCATTTATTCATGAATTTCCTGGGCCACTTATCCTCAAAAGGGACATATGGGTGCTGGAGCCTATCCGAGTTAACTACCCCACTCATCCCCCGGTCCGCCTGATACAGGATAGTGGGATTTTATTGCTATTAAAACATGTTACATTTCTTGATGAGTTTGATGTTCATATATTCAGTGCTATCATTTCAGATGATTGAACTTCTATCGTCATCAATAGCAGACAATAAGTTGCGAATCCATGTCACAAAAGGATGAACAGTAATGGGCCAAAGGACGATGAGAGGAAAAGAAACCAACTAAGTAGCAAAGACAGTGTAAGACTTAATTGGATCGGCACTTGGGTACCTTTTTGAATGCTAAGTATCTCTCCCTTTTTGCGCGATGGACTATGACTGACAAGGAAATTTCTAGAATGAAGGCTGAATGGGTGGACGGGGATAATATGACTAATATATATAATTCACCTGGGAGTATGAGAACTTCCTCATTAGAATGCAATAGGATTGTCTGTGATAAAAATGTACATCTTATTGGGTAAAAAAAGCAACCCTATGAATTGGAATTAGGGTTGTTTAACCTAGACTTGGTCACCCCTGGTATAATGGTTCTGGTAGATTGACTTCGTTGCGGGCAGGCGCATGCTCGATTCCCGCTTGTGGTAGTATGATTGTGAATGTGAATGGTTGTTTATCTCTGTGTGGCTTACAGCTAACTGGTGACCAGACTAGGGTGTAGTTTTCCTTTCGCCCAGTCAGCTGGGATAGGCTCTGGAAACCCTTACCAGGATATGCAGTACGTAAGATAAATGAATTACTATGCTTTGTGGGATCCCCAGTGAACAAGTGGTTATCGGCCTCACAGTTCTGGGCTCGGGGGTTCAATCCAAAAGTCAGTCATCACTATGTATAATTTGCATGTTCTCCTTATGCTTGCATGGGTTTTTCCCAGGTTATTCTGATACCCTCCCACTTCCCAAAAACATGCATGGTAGGCTCGATGAACACAATAAATAGCCCCTAGGTGTGAGCGTGAATGGCTATCCCTCTCCTTGTGCCCTGCGTTTGGCTGTCCACCAATTCAGGGTTTCCTCTGCCTAGTGTCCATAGTTAGCTGGGATAGGCTCCACCACCCCCATGACCTTTGTGAGAATAATTTATTATTATCATTATAGCGGCGCGCAATGACATAACGGCTTTACGCTCTCCAGTTCAGTGTCGTTCGTTATCCTAGAGTCGCCAGGATTTAATCACTATCGGAAGGAGATGCGAGATATCCGATTTCACAACATACAACCAACAGACCTTCGATATCCCCGAGGACATCTTGAGACCTCCGGGATCTCCGTGGATAGCCAGCCCCCTTAAAGTACGTTGAAGACGGCGAAGAGAGAGGAAGCAAAAGTGTGGACGCCGGGTGGGCCTTTCTGCCAAGCTAAGACAACAACCACACCCAGCACCACTTCCTAGTATCTTTTTGACCAACGCCCAATCCATCACCCACAAAATGGATGAGTTGGAACTTCGAATTGCTACCAACAGCTTTGTTAGGAACTGTAACATTATTCTCATTACAGAAACGTGGCTACACCCGCATATCCCCGACGCTGCGGTATCGCTAGCTAGCCGAACGCTTTTTCGGAACGATCGTTAAAAATAATTAACAAGCAAAAGCAAAGGAGGAGGACTTTACATGTTAATACACAATGAATGGTGTTGTGACAGTAAGTTCATTGACACTCACTGTTCCCCGGATTTAGAGCTATTGGCAATACGATGTAGGCCCTATTATTTACCGAGAGAGCTAACGGTCATCATAGTAGCAGGTATCTATATGCCTCCGAATAGGAACGTTAACACGGCACTTAACTTCCTGCTAGCGCCTGTAAACAAACAACAGCTTGACCACTCCGATGCAGTATTTATTGTCGGTGGTGACTTCAACAAAGCGTGTTTAAAGACTGTTTTACCGAAGTTTATTCAATACGTAAAATGTTATACTAGAGAAGACAAAACTCTTGACCATGTCTATTCTAACATCAAACATGCTTATAAAGCCACTTCTCATCCTCACTTAGCTGGATCAGCAGCATATCTGCATATCTCTCACCCCTGCATTCACTCCACTCCGGAGGCTTTATTTGCCCACTTTGAGACTCACACATCAGACCCAGTCTCAACACCCTCACCACCACCCTGCAGCAATACACTGAAGTTCCGGGAACAAGAAGTGAGTCTGGTAATGCGGTCTGTGAACACCAGGAAGGCTGCTGGCCCAGACGGAGTACCTGGGAATGTGCTCAAAGCCTGTGCTGACCAACTGGCTGGAGTCTTCACAAACATTTTCAATTGTTCCCTGCAACAATCCATCATCCCAGCCTGCCTGAAATCCGCCACCATTATCCCTGTCCCCAAAAAGCCAACCATTGACAGCCTGAATGATTATAGACCTGTTGCACTTATGCCTGTGATCATGAAATGTTTTGAAAAATTGGTAGCCCGCCATATCAGGAATACAATCCCTCCCTCAGTTGACCCTCACCAGTTTGCTTATAGAGCAAACAGGTCCACTGAGGATGCTATCGCCATTGCTCTACATACAGCACTGAGCCACCTGGAACACCGTGGGAATTACGTGAGGATGCTTTTCAATGACTATAGCTCAGCCTTTAACACCATAAAACCGGCGATAGTGACTAACAAACTCTCGCAACTTCGACTTTCCTCTTCCATTGGAGCTGGATAAAAAACTTCTTGACCAACCGACCACAAACTGTTAGACTTGGTCCCCACCTCTCTTCCTCCATTAAACTGAGCACTGGCTCCGCTCAAGGCTGTGTACTGAGCCCTCTTCTGTACTCCTTGTGGACATACGACTGTACACCAGCCCACCACGCTCGGTGAACAATCTCACACTGAACACCACGAAAACTAAAGAAATAATTCTGGATATTCGCAAACACAGCACAGATCTGGCCCCCCTCTTCATAAATTGAGTATGGGTAGACGGTCCAGTCCTTTAAATTCCTGGGGGTCCACGTCACGGATAAGCTCTCATGGTCTACAAACATCACGGCAGTGGTGAAGAAGGCTCAGAAACTACCATTCCCATATCCATTTCCTCAGGGTACTTAGGAGAAACAACTTGGATACGAAACTTCTGATAACCTTCTATAGAACCACTGTAGAGAGCATCCTGGCATACTGCATCACAGTGTGGTAAAAAAGGCCATGCAGAAAGTGATAAACACTGCCCAGAGGATCGTCGACTGCTCTCTGCCCTCACTGGAAGACATTGCCAGCCCTCGTTACCTCAGCAGAGCCAGGAACATCATAGGGGACACATACCATCCTGGTCACAATCTGTTCCAGCTGCTGCCCTCTGGCAGACGCTATAGGTCCCACAAAGCACGGACAAATAGGCTTAAGGACAGTTTCCCCCCCCCCCCCCACATCTATCAGAACTCTATATTTGTAGTAACGCAACACATTCCCTTCTGAGGTAATATGAATAGATGTTTGGGTGATGATCTGCCTCCTACTGGCTGACTGGAGGTAAGTGAAAGACAGTGAGAGGTAAGTGACCCGCTCGAGGGGGGTGATGCGAAAGTATCGAATGCCAAATTACGAGTCCATAACTATCACTTATTTAGATCTTTTGCCGAGTAAACGCACCTGGTAGAGAAGCACTACCAATTTCGTCATGCACAGTTTCTGGGTGTGATGACAAGTAGGCTTTTGTTGTTGATGATGACGACAAGGCCCATGTCCGATTATTATTGTTATTAATAAGCAGTTTGGAAAATGTATTAATGAATATTTAGCGTTTTATTTCAGAATTACTATGCATTGCATTTGAATGGGTGGTTTATTAGAATATATTATCCCATTAGTGGCTAAATTGGTATAATAAAAATTACAATGTTGCTGCGGTTCTTCCCATAGACTTTGGTGCGAGCAGTCTGGGTTCGAGTCCCACTTGGTGGCAAGTGATTGTGAGCATGAGTGGTTGTCTGGAGGAAATTGTCAAATTAGTGCCCCCACTTTTATATGTTCAATTCACATTAAATAAAACACAGTCTGCTCTTGTAAATGTATAAATTTAATCTGCTAAGTGAAACATTGTCCGCGTTTACAATGATGCTATAAGTATAGTGTCATGGGAGGGTGAAAGAGAGTAGAAAGGTTAGCGCCAACGCATACAATGTGGTATTAATTAGCATTGGCCTCTTGCCACCTGGTATCAGCATGTGTCTTTGCGTGTGTGTGTGTTTAAGAGTCGGCAGCAGAGTAAAAAAGGCAATATGTGTTGCGAATAGTGTGCAGATTTCAAATATGTAATAACTGCTGCATGTCAACACAAATGAAAAGACACACAAACATATGGAGTGTCCAACTTTTGAAAGTATTCCCACACAGAGTCATTTGGCAAGCATGGAACACATGTAAAAAACAACTCATTATGTTGTAGACATCTACAAGCAAGTATTTGTATCTTTAAAGTTAATGGTATTTTTACCACCTTGAGAGGATGAAACCTCCATATTATGAGCTTTTGGTTCACTGTCTTTTTCTTTCTTTCTCGAGAACTCAAAAACCTATAAAAGCAGAACTTGCAGCACGTTTGTAATAAGAAATACAAGATGTGATAGAATAAAAGAGTATTTAGTTCATGAACAATAGGTCACAGGTTACTTTTTGTGTTTTTTTTTTAAATAATTGTTTCCTTTTTTCTCCCTGGCAGCTGAGTGGTTAGCGCATCGGCCTCACGGATGTATGGTTCTGGATTTCAATCCAGGCCCATCCACATGTTCTTCCTGGGCCAGCGTGGGTTTTCTCTGGGTACTGCAGTTTTCTCCCACACTCCAAAAAATAAGCATGGCCGGCTGAATGGACATTCTAAATTGCCCCTAGGTATGAGTGTCAGTGTGAATAGTTGTCTGTCTTCTCGTGCTCTGCGATCGGCCGGGCCTTCGATTCAGGGTGTATCCCTCCTCTGGCCCGGAGTCAGCTAGGATAGGCTCCAGCACCCCTTGCAACCCTACTGAGGATGAACAGGAAAATGGATGAATGATTCCATATGTTGTGTCTCCATACCAATTCCGACACCTAGAGTTGGCTAATGCCCAAATTGTATCAAAAAGTAATATACTATATTTTAAATAGTAAATACTACATACTCACTGGGCTGTAAAGTAATGTGATCATAGATTGGTCAGTAACTTATTAATTTATTGTCTGCCTTATTCCTTACCAAATCAGACATTAATGCTAGTCAGACCTCCATTTCCACTTACCCATCTAAACTATGTAAACGTCACCTGCGATTTTCACTTTAATTTGCTTGAATCATCCTCCAATAAAAGCTTCCAAACAGACAGATGACCTTACTAACAAGTCGCGAGCTCACTTGAGACCGGTTCTCTTATTGTTTCCATCAATCCTGGTGCAAACGCGGTCTAACCTTTCAGACGAGGTGAGGCTAAATCATGGCCATTATTCTGAAGCGGTGACTAATTGAAGGGGCCAAAAAGTCAGCTAGTGCAAACTATTGGTTGGATAGGCGGGTCCAAGAATGGCAAAAAGCAAACAAAAAGGGGGTAATGTGTCATTTTGATTCATATCACCGGAGTAATACGAGTCTCTTTCGTGCGGTGTTCTTTTCCTGAAGAGTCTACGACGGGTTTGTAAATGAATAGAACTTATGTTCCATGGGAAATCCCCATGTACGCCTAAATGTGGTTTAAGACCCTGTTGCTTTCAGACTTAAGGAGGGGGCAGAAAAATTAAGATAAGGTTCCAAATATTCAGGTCAAAAGGTGAGGATAAGGAAGAAAAGCAGCTTTAGAAGTTGAATTAGGAGGGCACATTTATTTTATGGGACAATTTACACAAGATGATTGAGATTGATTTATATCATATGAAAATCAGCAAGACAAAATCAGTAAGTACCAATTTAATTCCTCAAAAATATAACTATGTGGGGGAATCCAAATGTTTTTTTTATTTTGTTTTAATTTGAAAAGAACTGTGCTCTCAAAAAATTAAAATCTAAATAAATTGATACCTTTCAAAATCAACATTTTTACACTGACTGAAAGCCCAAGTAAATTATTTACCAAACAACTTACTGAGCCAGAAGCTGCTTTTCGAAGTGTCACAGTTAGACCACATAAATTTGACTTCCAGCCTCTTTTCCGACAAAGTGCCAACTTCTGTGCAAGTGTTGAATGACACCATTTCAATAGCCTCAAATGGCTGCTAGTAGCTTATGTCCACTCCTCTCAGACTGGCGAAGTACACAATTGACAACTGTTGGCTCCTTTTTCCATTTTTAGTTTTTTTCTAGCAGTGACTAATGCAACATTAATTCAGAGTACTAATACTTATTTCATATACTGAAAGTAGAGCTGTTCTCATCACGAAAAGGTGATTTTTGGAGTATCACATTGATTGATAAGATCATATTTGGAACAGCACTATGTGAAATAAAATGAAATATATCACAGGGGGCACTTTGTCGACTTTTGACCTTGAGAATTCCAGAAATATAAGGAAATGTATATTTCCAGCCAATCCCAATATCCGTAATCATTTACCACTTCGTGGCTTCAACATTCATATCTTCGGGATATTAAATATGTATAAAAAAAATAAAAGTTCTTGAAATTGTAAACATTCATGCTGAAACTCGCAAGCGGAAGACTGGGGATGAAAAAAAAGGCCTGAAGTTGGGGCGTGTTTCTTCTTTGGCGCTGAATTGAATGGCATCAGGGCTGAAGAAGCAACATTTCACCATAGAAGAAGAATGACCCACCGAATAATAGAAAAATCAGAGAAAGACAACGTCTTGCCTTCTTCTGTTTTGTAGTAATTTAATTTCCCATCACTCATATCACTTGTGGAGAAAGACTACGCCATGCTTATTCCAGCTTTGTTTGTATTTTGAGGTGCCGTTGAATGGGCCTCCTGAGCGCTCAATGAGTTCAAGTAAAATCGAGACATGATGACAATGACTGAAAGAGTTTCGCTAGTTATCCTAAAGCCATGGCACGCCGTGGTGGCATAAATATCAGGTTCACGTCTGTATCTACGGCATAAACACTCATAATGCTGGTTCACATTTTTATTCTTAGAGGTTGCCACTCGCTTGGTGTCCTTGGAAAAGGCTATTTTTGGCAATTTCCCAATGTACGCCTAATCTTTCTTGGTATAACGCACGGTTGATTCATTAATGCCGCAATGGCGTGGTTTAGCGTATGTAGCAACGTCACGTTTCAGTCACTTTCATCATCTCATTTTTTTTTTTTTGATTGGATTGGATTGGATAACTTTATTCATCCCGTATTCGGGAAATTTCTTTGTTGCAGTAGCAAGAGGGTGAGGATGCAGAAATAGGAAAGGCATTTTACACAAATAAGTAGTTAACAGTAAGTCAATCAATAAATACATGAATAAATATATTAATAAGTAACCGTGTAGCTGAAATATATATGTATATATATATATATATATATATATATATATATATATATATATATATATATATATATATATATATATATATATATATTTCTTTATATATAGCTGAAATATATATGTATATATATATATATATATATATATATATATATATATTTCTTTATATATATATATTTATATATATATATATATATATATATATATATATATATATATATATATATATATATATATATATATATATATATATATATATATATATATATATATATATATATATATATATATATATATATATATATATATATATATATATATATATATATATATATATATATATATATATATATATATATATATACATACACATACATATATATAGAAGCACATGTATACTATATGAGAATTCAGTAGGTCCTAACCCACAGCCTTTTTTGGTTAAAGAACCTGACAGCTGATGGGAGGAAGGATCTGCAGAAGCGCTCCTTCCTGCAGTGAGGGTACCGCAGTCTACTGCTAAAAGAGCTTCGAGGAGACTCCACCGACTCGTGCAGGGGGTGGGAGGTGCTGTCCATGATGGACCTGATCCTGGTCAGTCCAAAGGACAGCCCAGAACACCTCATAATTTTGATGTCTTAGATGGCCCAGGAGGCTTAGGAGACATTTTCAATGGTGACTCAAAATCCAAATAAAGGTGGAATAGGCTCGGTGTAGTCTTTCTCCGCAGGCCCTGGGAGAATGTGCAAACTTCACACAGATGGACCGACTTGGATATGAACTGGGGATCCCAGAGGTGGGACGTCAACGAGCTAATCACTCAAGACCGCACTGGTCAAAACTTCGTCACAATATGGTCCAAAGAGGGAATCAAATAAATTGATGGTCGCTTTGTCGAACACAAAAAATATTTTCTGTTAAAAAGCTGGGACAAGTAAATACTGGAGAATATGCGTATACTTTTTTTTGTTAAGTTGAAAAAAATAAATTATTATTTTCACTCAGCTA
>NC_135511.1:3006599-3026599 GCF_051989575.1 Stigmatopora nigra | reverse complement strand
GACAACCAGTCACGAGGCCGGAGGTAGACTCGTTGTCACCCGCGGTAACCCGATGAAAATGTAAACCTTGCTGACAGTCTAGACAAGGAAGTGTGACACATCCTGGGGACATTTGGCACATAAGGGCAGGGAAGGAAAGGAGGATTTGGGGTGTGGGGTTGGGAATGAGATATATACAGAAAGTGACAGGTTGGGGCATGTTGCTAGGGCAGATAAGAGCCCAAGTACCAGCCAGCTAATGGGTCAGAAGTAATGTGACCTACTGACTGTCGGAAAGTCGGAAGAAGCTTACTTACTCACACTTGTCCTCCTAAATGCGTCAGATCACTTTATTCGCCTTCAAAATGTCTAATTTTAAAATTTACACCCATTTTATTATACTAATACACATTCATCTTCCATACCTTGTAAGGGTTGTTGGGGCTGCTGGGGCCCATACAAAATGGCTTCAGGCAAAAGGCAGACTATGCCCTAGACCGGTTGCCAGTCAGTGGTAGGGCACACAGAGAGAGATGACTATTTGCACAATCATACTGACACCAGGTGGAATCCAACACACACACACACACACACATACATATATACATATATAAATATAAATATATATATATATATATATATATATATATATATATATATATATATATATATATATATATATATATATATATATATATATATATATATATATATATATATATATATATATATATATATATTTTTTTTTTTTATTATTATTTTCATTATTTTTATTATTGTTTTTAATGTTATTATTATTAAATAGTTCTAAGTTTCTTTTAAAGATTCTGCACTTAATGATGAAGTAAAAACTGCTGTCAGACGTGACTCCACACAAACATTTGTTTTCTCACTTACATAACAGTTGTGAAAGTGTTTTGTATTATTCATTAAGAGAAGAAAATCAACTTCCATGTCCCAAATAAATCTGCTTAGACTGATTTTGTTCAACTTGAGATGCTCGGGCGCTCACTCTGGAACCCCTGGTCACAAGAGTGCTGATGCGTGCCAATTCTGGCCGCTTGATTTCACGAAGGTTTGAACCCAACAAGCTCGGGACACTGCATCTACATGCAATATTTATCTTGAGATGTATTCATAGAGGCCCAGTGAAGCTCCGCTAAGTGCCACAGAGGTGCCTCTTCTCCACCGTAATAGGCAGTTAGGCCACTAGTGTATGTGCATAGTTTGTGGACCAAGTGACAAACTGGTAGGAAAAGCTATCAAGATTTACAGCGGTGTTCATATGGGACACACGGCCTCCAAAAAATAGTGCAACTTGCGTCCCAATTAGAGAGCCTGAGGAGCAACCAAGCTCAGGATCTCATCCTCCTACAAAATAGCTATTTGTCTCGCTAAGACACTTGTATGTATTCAGTTTTACATATTTACAGACCCTTCAGGGACGGAGAAAAAATGCTGAAATAGGTGTACACGGACATTGCATTATCACTGACCATATTGGAGACAAAAAAAATCTGTGTACGTGCAAGATCTCATCACATTTACAGTTCATATGCGGATCTCCACTAAAGCCGGGTATTGGGCTTTAATGATGTTGCTTAGCAAACGTCTCCCAGTGTGACCAATTGGAGCACCAGGCTCACTTTTGCACATGCTTAAAGTTCGCATTAACATAACTTTTCATCAAAATGACAAAAATAAATAAATAAATGTAAAGATTTGACCCCGTGGACGTTTAAACATTGGAAAAGAAATTGAACGATTTTTCAGGAGTGGCCAGCAATTCAATTAATTTGGTGGGGGGAAAAACATGAATTAGTGCTAAACAGAAATGAGGAAAATTATCTCATGAAAAAATATATTAGAGAATGAAAACTTCAGTGAATATATGAAAAGTTACATTTATTAATTATATTTTTAATGCCAACAGTGCCAAAAGAATCAACTAAAACTATTTAACTAAATAAAATATGTAATAGCTTTTCAGAAGATTGGGATGAAAAAATAATACATTGAAAAACCTCAGAAAGCACTTCAAAACCCAGCCAAATTCAAACAGTAGAAAAGGTCTTTAGTTTGTGACCCTCTCTTTTCAGGTTGTCACCTACGCTGCTAATTGGGTACTTTTAAAAAAAAGAACAAAATTCCTTTTCTGACCTCTGTGACATATAACTTTATTTCCCCAAAACTCTCTTTTGTTTCATATTACAAACATACATAAATGTAATTTGATATTAATCACTTTTTTTTTTTTTGCTGTATATTGAACACACACAGAAAGATATTGTGGAATAATTTACCCATCCCTGGATAAGCTGTTTCAGAAAGTGAATGGAGGAATGAGGCTAAAACATAAAGCAACACAGAGGAAAAAGTGCACCTTGAGCTGTAAGTGGTCTCACATAGATACACACACAATCTAATCTATTCCCTAAGCTACAGACAACAATCAATGTCAGCGAGTCACAGTTCAATGAGCAGCCTAAACAATGTCACTCCATTATTACTGTCTTGTTTAAGCAAGAACACCCAACAACAAGAAAAATCAATACACTGCTCTGAAATTCTGTGTGTGCATGTGTGTGTATTTGTGCGTACAACTCAATAAAGCAGTCAACAAAAAGTTCCATTATGATTAAATGTCCATTTAAGCAGAGCTTTCAGGCATGTACTGGACATGAGTGAGTGTCTTCTTCATGAATTTGTCAATCAAGTTTAACTAATTTCCTTAAAATTCATGAAGTGTGCATTAGATTAACTCTCGGGATAACATTGACAAGTAACACGTTTTTGTACTGTATATACACGCATATAATGCACATTTGTTGGACATAAAATGATGACTGAATCGAGAGTACAACTTATATGTGCATTAAAAACAACATGCATGAAACTGCAAGGTGAAATAGCAACACCATAACACCAAGGCGCCATGACGCCATGATGCAAGACAATGCTGCCGATACGGTCATCTATTTTTAAAATAGAGAAAGGATAAACAGATAAAACGCTAAACAACATTTATTTTGACATTTATGGATGAAATTCATTTTTCACGTTTTATGCAAGATACTCGTGTCCGTTTCTGCTCGCTCGGGACGCGGCCATCTTACCTAGGGACGTCTTACCTAGTTAAATATGCCAAACTGTCTGGCCAGACCTGAGTAGCCTTGGTATATGTACTCGTTTACCATGTCAGCAAATCCCAATTGTTGTTAAGGCTGATCAAAGGTTGGGCGGTCGATTGCTAAAATATCCACCTTGATACCTGCACAATGTGTACATGCTTATCTCATGCTATTATTGCATACACCCACAGAGCTGGTGAATAGTAGACCGCTACGGAGAAACCTTCTGTATATATCGCTCTCTTTTGAATTGAGGTCTAGCTGCATGATTGTACATTTGTGATTTTGAGATAAAACAAAATTCCACCGAGATTGTTTTCATTTTATTTCTTGTTCGAAAGTGTTTACTATTGCAGTAATATGAACAATCAAAAAAAATAGAGATATTAAGACATTAGAAGCGATATGGCTGCCACAACATCTTAAACTTCTGATAAGAAAATTGTAATTTCTGTCAAAAAGCATTAAGTTGTCATTAAGATAGACGTATTTCTTTTTTTCAAATTGAATCATTTTATATTTTGCATTTACAAAGACAGGCGTATTAACTTCCTTTTAATATTGACCCTATTAATGCGAGCTTCAGGCAGTTAACAACGGCATATGAGCGCCATTAAAAAGGTTCCTACCAGCTGAATTATGTACAAAAGAACACAGTGTAGATTCATTTACGCCTCAATTGTGTGCTACCTATTTACCATGAGAAGGAATGTCTTCCCCGGTGCTGAGAGGTGAAGAGCTGCCTTGACCTCTGCCATTTTTCATCGCCAATTTTCATGTCTTCTAAATACGAGTGTCAGCGTAGATTTAGACATTTTTATGAATTTTTTAAAATATCACTGAGAAAAATATCTGCGATGAAAAGTTGAAGCCGCGAAGTGAGGAAGGATCACGGTAAACATCTATGAAAGTCTCATTGACAATCAATGGGCCGCGTTAACACACAAATGCACGGGCACAGAACCGCCAAAATTCAGACTACAAGTTTACTTACCGTGTGATAAATTGAATTATTACATATCGCGACAGGGCTAGTATACAGGCAAATAGCATTTATAACTTTTTTTAAAATAATATTTTTACATATTTGTTTTTCGAAGCAACATAATTATCGGATGTTGTGTGCGATATTGTAAGAGTTTGGCAAACCTAGCGAGCCACATTTCATTGGAAAAGCAAGACATTATTAATGTGCATAACGTAGCAGCTGGGTCTCAAGGAGATGATAACAATTATGATGATTATGATGACGCTGAAAGCAAAATGGTTGCATAAACCAAAAGGAAACTGATAGTAACATCCAGTTGTGTAACTAAAGCCTTCTGGAATCGTTTTGGTAAATGAAAGTTCACTGACAATAACTTTATTTTGAACTACGGCCTCTAAAGTAGTTTTTTGGCATGCCATTACCGCATAAAAAGCAGACTGCGGAACCATAGAATTTGATTAGAATGACTGATTGAATCAGTTAACTCATTTACTGTCACCCTCCAACTTGTGTTTTTGATAAACTAGGAAAGATCTGTGTTTATATCTTTATGACATCCTAGTTTCCTTACTCTTGAGACTTTTCATGTATCGTTCAACATTTGCAGGGGGTCATTGGAAAGCCACATGATTCATAAAAAATACATAACCACAAATAAAGCAGAACCTTTCCATGTTGACCTTAAATCGGTCCACATGAGATCAACACCAACATCAAACAGCTGAGCGAAATGAAAGAAAACACTATTTTTTGAGACCCACTAGATATCAATAAGTTTTGTGAAGCAGAAATCTGCCCAGGGAAGCTTTTGGAATATTCACCACAAAGTTTATGTGGGTGGACAATCAATGAAGCATGGTTGGAAACAAGCATTGAAAAGGAAGTAAGTTGGTGAGTACTTCTAAGGACAAAATGTGAGGCCCTAAGTAAACTATAGCTTTGACTTTAGAGACCAGGCTGGAATGGCTGGAAACTGCGATTGCAAACTGCAACAGAAATAACTCGACTCTTCTATTTGCAAATTAGGGATTCCAAAACTTTGTACGAAAAAGTAATCTAAGACCAAAAATGAGAACTTCCGCTTGATGTACTATAATGGACTGCTGAGGCTACTGTTACAACTTACCAGTTTGGAGAACCATGCCTTAGGTCAGGGATCTTCAAGGGCCACTCTGTATCAGATATTCCAGCACAGAAAGGTTTCTGCTAAAACATGCAGTATCTGACTCCAACTAACTAATTACACTAGTAAAACACAAGATTGGAAAAAGGTTGTCGCCTTCTTTGGATGGAATGAAATCCTGCAGACACAGTGGTCCTTGAGAAATAATTTGAATACCCCTGCTTTAGATCTTCAGGAACTAGTCTGCTGTGTGTTTTAAGAACAAACACCAAGCAGGGTGCGAGAACATCTGATTATCATGCTTCTCCACTCAAGGACAATTTACCTGCAGGACTAAGATGGACTCAAATGGTTAGCTTCTTTAAATTAGAGTTGAAAACGCCACTGTCTACTACACCACAAAAATAACTGTCTTAGGTTCCTGTTAGAGCAAGATACTTCAAATATCAAAATCTACATATGTTCATCATAACAATATCCAGTCATACCTCTACTTATGAAAGCCTCTAGGTACGAAATTTTCAGGGTCCAAAGTTTTTTATATGCATATGAGTGACTCGAGTTACGAAAAAGATCCAAGTTACAAAATTACCCAGAACGTAAATGCATTTCCATATCCGTTATTTCTTTTAGAAAATATTGTTGCATTGATTCTCACATTAGAACCTCGCTACCGTCAGCTGGGCTCCCATTGGCTATATCACAACAATCACTATCTATGTTTCAAGTATCTCTCTGATATACCTGTCCACCTTGGCTAAATGCTCCCCTTATTAATGATTGCAATTCCCTTTATTAAATTATTAAACACCGTACAAATGAAATGTGGGACATATTTTCACACACACGCAGAGAGAGAGAGAGAGAGAGAGAGAGAGAGAGAGAGAGAGAGAGAGAGAGAGAGAGAGAGAGAGAGAGAGAGAGAGAGAGAGAGAGAGAGAGAGAGAGAGAGAGAGAGAGAGAGAGAGAGAGAGAGAGAGAGAGAGAGATGGGGCACATATAAAAGTCTCGAAATGTACTAGAAAGTGGACGGCTTTCGGCCCTGGTAGATAAACACGGGTAGTATGTCTCCTATTATAACGGCCGCGGAGGAAACTATTTCAGCGCTGCAAGGCACAGTATGCTTGTTATTCATTTTTAGGCATTAATTAATGATAATCTTATAATTTTTGTGTGTTTCTCACATCTTTCATAGAAAATTGGGACACTTTGACTAATTTCAAAGGGTTTAGTTGGCAGTTCAATGCTGAGTCTTCTGTCTACTGCTATATTCTTATTGGCAAGCGGAAGACAGGGGAGTGGCTTCCGCCTGAGAGTTTCAGTGTGGATTTTTACATTTTTATGAACTTTTTTTTCCATAAAAAAATCCATGTGTAGCGAATCTGTGAAATTAAAGCGGCGATATTCGATAGATTATTGTAATTACAATATTAACTTTTTTCTTTCTTTATTACATAGTTTTAAAAGATAGAAGAACAAAAACTGAAAACAGTTTAATTTTTCTTTTTTTTATATCTTTTCAAATCATTCTATAAAAAAACAGAGGAACACTGAGAGAGCAGGCTTCCACCTCGGCAGTGAAATTCAAAGAATTGCCCTATTTCTGACATCTGCAACTCTTGACCTTTAACCTTGTCATTTTGCAAATTAGAGTTGGGAAAATACCCTATCAATTCATCGTGAAAATCATTTTTATGGGCTCAGCGATCTCTGAACTCATTAACCCAAAATATAATCTCTTCAATTTTATTTTACAAACACATCCTGCAAGTATGATAAAGATCTATTTTTTTGAATGGATTATTTTGATTACAGGCTTTCTTATTTCATAGCTCAATGATGAAGAGGCGCTCTGCCATTGATGATGGCAACAGACATCCAATACAGTTGTAATAAAAAAGAAATTATCACTGTTATTGCCAAAAAAGGAGAGTAACATAGCAAAAAAAAACTGTTTGACTCACACTAGCTTGGCACAGAGACACATTTTAGCTTACACATTTTGTTGCAGCACTCTGGGAGGAGTATATTTTGCTCACCAGGTGACAAGACCACATGTAAGCAATTTGCTTTGATTCATTTCAACAGCATTCAAAAGTGGCTAATGAATATGGGCAGCACATTGCTGAGAAAGCACATTTTGTGCGTGGATGGCATTGTTATTTGCCGGGAATTATCCATGCACACATTTTTCTACCTCTACTCTTCCCAAAGGAGCACCACAGAGGCAGAGAGGTGAGGATCACTCGCTACTTTTTTAAAAAACAAAAACCTTCACAAAAATCCTCCTGAAGGAAACCTTTTGTTGTCAAGGAGAGAAAGGTAACTAGCGAGCCGAGCCAAGCCAGAGTCGGCTCAGAGTCGAAGCAGCTGAGGGCCTCCTAATTAATCACAGGGCCTCACGCGCAGACAGGAAATAGATTTGAGGAATCCAAATGGCGAGGAAGAAGAATGGAGGGGAACGGCGTTGGCATTCATCACGGCGTGTTTAGGCGCCGCTCGCCTTGGAAATTGTAACCTGAAGGTATGCTGATAACGCCACGCAATTCAGAATATTTTGGAGGTCAGGCTTTTTTAATTAATTTCTCCAATTATCATGTTTAACACTCGCATCAATGGTTTCTTCTACTTCTTGAAATGAACGATCTACAAATAACATGCATGTTACTGGATCATATCTTTATAGAATTACCCATTGGGAAAGGATGGCAGGAAAATGATTATATATTATGATACACATCCAATTATCTGGCATTTAAAAGCTAAATTAAAACGTTTTCACCCTTTCATGCACGAGTTATGATTTTTGATTCATTCAACTCGCTCACTGCCATTGACGGCGTTACATATTTGACTGGAAGGCGAAAATGAAGCTTCCCATTCAAAATGGATTGTATGGCTAATGCCATCAATCTCAGCAATGAGTAAAACACTACAAAAATGAAGTGTTACTTAGGTCAGTAACCAGTGTTAATTTCAATTTTTTTCATCTCAGTTTAATTAATGTATTTATCAACATGGCAATATGTTATGAATGCATTCAGAATTACAAAGAATACAAAATAATAGATAATTCAAAACATGCTTGATATATGTAATAATTAGGTTTTTGAAAAGGGAAAAATGTCTTAAGGGTCAATTTGTTTTTATTTCTTTAATGACCAATAATATTCCCTGTCATGTTCTACTGCCTAAAATGACGTGTGTTTTGAGCAACTGATTAATAAGCCAATGAGGTGGGGCAGGATCAGCACACTGTTTTTGTTATCTCCTTTTGATGCTCATGTTTTTTGGCGTGCTCCTTTTGTCAAATAAATTCTAGTTTTTGTGAATTAACTCCTTCGTTACTTAGTTGTTAGGTCCATCTTTCATCAGATGGCTTATTCATAAAAATCCCATTGTCTATAATCGGTTAGCGTTTTCAAGTGTTAACTTTTGCATTGCAGTCCATTGCAGTCGCTATTGTTCTTGAAATTATTAAAATATGGCATTAATATTTTACTTTGGATTTGTTTCAGTAGTATATCTCTACTTACAAATGCTTCTAGTTAAAACATTTTCAAGTTATGAATGCTTTTTGTATGGTAATGAGTGCCTCGAGATGTGTAAAAGATCCTAGTTATGAAATCCCCCAAAAAGTAAAACTTTCTTTGGAGGCCAAAGTTTGAACATAAAAGATAATATTAAATATGTGTTTTACCTGACTCACATTCTCTAAATAAAATGATTTAATTGGGCCTGATTTTCGATCACATGATCAGGTATGAGTCATCTCAATTCTTACTTACGTACTTCATAGTTTTAAAGAAAACCTTTCATTTAAATATTAATGGCGGCCCGGTGGGGCGAGTGGTTAGCACGTCGCCATCACAGATCTGGGGTCCGGGGTTCAAATCCAGGTGGGTCCACCTGTGTGGAGTTTGCATGATCACATGTGGGTTTTCTCCGGGCACTCTGGCTTGCTCCCACATTCCAAAAACTTGCATGGTAGGCTGATTGGACACCAAATTGCTTGTAGGTATGAGTCTGTGAGTGGTTGTCTGTCTACTTGTGCTTTGCGATCGGCTGGCCACCGATTCAGGGTGTCCTCTGCCTTGTGCCTGAAAGACAGCACAGCCTGCGACCCTTGTTAGGATAAAACCATTCAGAAAATGAATGAATGAATTTAACATCCCTCCAGATGTTTCCGACTCACTAAATAATTCCATGTAAATAAATCCAACAAAAATACTGTATGATGACAACATTTTATACGTCTCCAGTGCTCTTTTTTCAAGATGCACACACATCCTTCTTTGTGTTTTTGAGCAGACGTAAGCGCCTTCGAGGTAGAAGTGGTGATTATAGCAATTATGTTTTTTTTGCATACTCCTTTAGAATGACCGCTGGATTACCAGTTGCCGCTATACGAAAAACACCCAATACAACCATGACGGATTTGACGTGCTGTAGTCCTGCCTCTTTTCCCAGCCGTTGGGGGACCCCCGTCCCATCACACCGTCATTCATCAATGGCCTGCTGATTACATATTCATGGTGACACAAAAAAAGCCCTGTGGTGCTGCCACGCACAAACAACTCAGCCAAAAAAGCTGCCAGAAGCCATCTGCCGGGCCATACCAGTCAGCGGGAGGTTCTCAGCCCTGAACCAAACTGTCAATTACTGTCTGAACCAGGAAAGCTGGCAGGAAATAATTATGTTTCAGTGCCGTTCAGAGCTATAGACGTCATTTACATCCCTGCCAACTCCTCTAAGTCATAAAAGATCCTGTCACGGACAGCTACTGAGTTAACATTTGATTTATTGGTTAGGTAAGGATCCGATCGATGCAGATGAAAGTGCAGTTCAATAAAATTAAACCTGTAAGCATTAAAATGGTCAAAAGTATTTTTTTGCTGAATGCCTCTAGGTACGAAACATTCAGGTTATGAAACCTTTTGCGACTTAAATGAGCACCTCAAGATATGAAAAAAAGATCCAAGTTACGAATTTATCAATACATTTCCTATATTGGTTATTTTATTTACAAATTTTCGCGGATGCACTGTATCTTCCTTGACATTTTTTTTACACTCTACTGGGTTCTCATTGGCTGTCTCACCACAACCCTCCATGTTTCTTTGACCGCGGTTGTCTGCTTAAACTTATGCTTGGAAGGAACTGTGGTCGAGTGCCTTTGACAGACTCGCAGTCGACAACAATGCTTCATGGTTCAAGATTATTTTATAGTTTTTCAGCGCCGTAGACATTAAACATTATACTAGGTGAGCTTTCAATGCAGAGGAGCTGGCTTGCTTGTGTGTTGACAATTCATTTTTTAACTGTGTATAGCTTCCACTTCTATAAATATCTCAATTTGACTCATATTTGTGTCTTCACGCGTGCTAAACACACACATACTTACACCCAAGCACTGACTGATTAGTTTCCTTCACAAGGTCCTTCTGCTTGTGGGACTTCCGTCATGAGCACAATATGTCCATTGTTTGGTCTACACGCTAATTAAAATGAATAAATCCAAAGGCGGAAAGACAAGAGTGTGGGAGGAAGACAGGTGCCCAAGAAGAGAGTAATAAAGGACATTTTTTCTTCAACAGTGGTACCTCGAGATACGAGCTTAATGCGTTCCAATTTTCTCATAAGTCAAACGAACATTTCCCATAGAAATGAACTATAAACAAATTAATATATTCCAACTTTCTGCAAAAAACACCCAAAACAGGATTTTGGATTGGAAAAACATTTGTATTTGTTCTAATTCGCCATCCATTAACATAGAGTCAATTTAGAAGATATTTTTTAATCATGATAACAAATCGCCCACTTTTACCTCCCAATTATGGGCAAGATGGCAAAAACCAAAGTCGTGGCTGTTGTAATGGCAGATGATGACGACAGAAATAGAACCAGTTCCTATGCTCTTATACCGTGACACAGGCTCGAAAGTGCTTGTACACATGCACACGCACATATACTGTTTCTTACATTTCGCTCCATCGTGGGTTGGGGCAATTTTTGCCTCGTTGCACTAGTTTCAAAGAAAAATGACGACATTGTTTCCCGTGTGTCTCACCCGATAAAATGGATTGGAAGGCTAATTCTGTCAATTGAAGCCAGACAACTAAGCAACGTGAGGTCACAAAAGAAAAAATAAATAAATAAGTACAATCTCTAGAGCAAAATACACACGGCCCCCCCTTTTTGAAAGGTATTTTATATTTTATATTAGCTAAGAAGATCCCCAGCAGATCTCTTAAAGGAAGAGCATGTTCTCTATCCTATTTCTCGTCGTTGTCGCTGCCTCTTCTTCCTCACTCCCTGATGGGATTATTTTGAGGAGGTTAGGCATCAGGTGGCTTTTGAGCAGTCTGTTGACGTCCTCTTGTCATGCAGGCTAGACGGCCTTATCTACGGCATAAATCCTTCATAAAGCTGGTTCATTTATTAATTCCTAGGTGTTACCACTCGCTTGTTCTCCTTGGAAAAGGATATTGTTTCAGTTTTCCGAATGTTCCCTTCTTCTTCCTTGGCATAACACATGGTACATTCATGTATGCCGCAATGGCATGTTATGCCTTTACTACAGTGGTTCTTAACCGGGGTTCGATCGAACCCCAGGGGTTCCGAGAGTCGGTTTCAGGTGTTAGGTGGAGCCTCTGCCGCGGAGGTCACAAATCGACTCATCATGTCTATTTACAATAACATGCCCCAGGTGACCATCACTGGCTGCGGATGATCACGTGACATTGTTTGGTCAATTAGTGATACGAGGAATTTATATATCTTGAATTTGAAAGAAAATCATATTTTATTTTTACACGAAAGTACGGTTTGGTGAATCTGTATATGAAACTGGTGAGGTTCGGTGAAAGCGCCTATGAAACGGGTGGGGTTCGGTAGCCACAACAAAGATAAGAACCACTTCTTTAGCATATGTAGCAACGCCACTTTTACAGTCACTGTCATCATGTCTTGTTTTTTCTTGGGCCCATTGGATGCCTAAGATGGACACTTAGAGGCATATTCAACGGCGGTTCAAAATCCCCAAAAAGCTGGAATAGCCTCGCCATAGTTTTTCTCCACAGGTGATATGGGTGATGCGAAATTCACTCGCAACAAAACAGGAGCTGTCATCTTTCTCGACCTATTTGGTGTCTTATTCTTCCTCTACGGTGGAATGTCGCTTCTTCTTCAGCAAAAGATAAGAAGTGAGGCCTTGACTCCTGTCAATTTTTATCATCTGTCTTCCGCTTATAGAGTTTCAGCCTTAATATTGCCATTTTTATGAACTTTTTTTATGCTTAATATAAAAATATGCGATGTACTGAAGCCGTGAATGTTGAAACGGCAAAGTGGTGAAGGATGACAATACAATCATCGTATGGAAGGAAACTACCACTTAAATTGGATTTTTTTAACTATAGGGGTGTTTCAATGTGAATTATATAAAGAGAGGAAATAAAAATGTTCATGTATTACAAAAAAAGGACCTCATTACTCACCTAGACATGACTGAAAAAAATGTACGATAGCAGAGATATGAGGGAAAGGAATGGGTCACCAATCTCTTTCATGTTCTGTCAACTGCTGTTCATGAAAAATGAGAAGACTGCATTACATGGACTTTTTGAGGAACTATAGTAATACATTGAGATACTCCGGTTTACTCCGACGTTCCAAAAACGTGCATGGAAGGCCAATAGACACTTCAGATTGCCCCTAGATATAAGTATGAGGGTGAATGGTTGTCTATATCATCTGGCCACCGATTCAGGGTGGCCCCCACCGAAATGTTAGCTGGGATAGGCTCCAGCACGCCCCGCAACCATATTGAGGATAAAGCATTCAGAAAATGAATGAATGAATAATCTAGTTTTTATCAGCCACATGATTGGAAGTCGATCAACCAGAGATTAACATAGTACCCTGTACCTTGATTTAATTCAAATAAAAAATGTAAACGGTCCAGGGCAATGGGCCGCATTAACAGTAACAAATGTAAAATACTGTCCCAAGGGCCACAGTTAAACCGTCGCCCCCAGGCTGCACCTCGACTGGACAAAACTCCAAACCACATTTTCAAATCTCATTCAACTTAAAAGTCATCAAATGCAAAAAGAAATACCATACTTGTCTGATTATTGCTGAGAATAATTTCTGACAAACCATACATACTGCATGTAAAGATTGAGTAGGAGATTGGATACTCTAAAAGTGCTCTCACAGAACACACACAGGCATTTTGAGTAAAAGACAAAAAGGCTGGAAACGAGAAACCCAAATGAGCCCTCGGGTTTCACAGGCCATGAAAAATTCATAATTCAAGAGCCATGCATGAAACTTAAGAAGGAATTAGGACTGATACTACGGGAAGGTGGGAAGGAGAAGACACCAAGCATCTCTTCTTCCTTTACTTTGTCTTCTACTATTTCGTTGTGAATTCTCAAGCCAACAGCCGCTCTTTGGTCGACAAAATGACTTTCATTGCGCATGTACGTGTGTTTTCCGGGTGTGGTTTTCAAGATCTTCAAAGTGTTTCTCAATATTGATGGTAATTGCCTCCATGCTGTGCTACCTTCCCAAATGTTCTTTAAAAAAAAAAAAAAAAAAACGTATACGAATTTTGTAGTAAAGTGAAGCCTAACTTTTCACTCATATAAATAAAATCTATTTTATTCCAGACAATCAACAGTGAGTTTTGACCTTCCAGTGTGGATTTCGAATGTTCTCCCAGTGCCTGCGTGGGTCTTCGCCAGGTACTCCGGTTTCCTTGCACATGCCAAAAATATGAATGGGAGGTTGGTTAAACACTCTAAATTGTAGGTGTGAGTGTGTGCATTAAGCAGTTGTCTCATTGTCTCCTGCGATTAACTGATAAAAAAGTCAGAAAGTAGGTTGAAGCACTACTTTGTAAATTCAGATTTGTGACAGGTCAGTTTCAAGTTGATTCAAAATTAAAGTGAGTGGAGGGAAATTTAAATTCCATATCGCATAACCGGATTTCAAGTTGGAAAAGGAAAGAAAGAAATGAAAACAAAATGCAAAAAATTCACCGGCGCGTGGGAGAAAATGTTGCACAATCCATCATAAAATGTAATGAGTGAATGAAAGAGAACACAAGGCTGAAGGCAAGGAGGAACATTGAGATGCAATGAAAGGTCAGATAAAAAATAAAAAATAAACATTTCTGCAAGCCCACAGAGGAGGCAGTGGGTGGCAAGAAAAAGGAAAAAAAAAACATGTCTGATAATGGCCAAGACCTTAGAAGTTCTCAGTTGGGGTGAGTAAGCAAAGGGAAAGGGAAGATGAAGAAGAGCTGAAGCGCCATCCCCAGCGTCTTTGCAAAACAAGGCCAAACGCAGTCAAAGACTTCTTTTCAAGCGCTGAGTATGAACGTTTGCATTTGTAGAATGCGGTACTGTGTCAGCTTGTCTGCGCGTGGACGCGGTTAGCGCGTTCATGTGTGTCGGTGCTTGTCCAATCCAAGTATAGCGATCAAAGGAGCTGTCAACCACCCAGTTGCCCCCACCCCTCGTTTAATGCTGACCTCCCCATCCTCCCTTGATATGGCTGTTGTACAAATAGTTAAAAATAAAGATTCCCATGTTTAAATAATATAAGTCCTAGCAAATAATTACATGACCAGGCTAGTTAATTCTTTACAACTTGTCAAAAGCAATGAAAACGAGCTAGTGAGTTTAAGAGAGTACGACTAGATGCTGAAAAGAGTTTCTGAAGTGAGGAAAACCAGGAAAAATAGAAAGTTGTTTGAATTAAAAAAAAAATGAATAGATCATATATTTAGAGTTGTTGTTGGTGGTGGAGGTTTTAAATGAAACCTGCAGAAATGTTGACCAGCAGATTTATTTTTATAAATTTGCTTTCAAACCAAAAGTTGCTGTGCAATATGAAATAAATAAAATAATCAATTGAAAACATAACCACCCTTAGCAAGCAGACTATTTTTCAGCCTCACAAAAAGAAACGCCCATTTCTTTAAAAAGTTGGATAAACTAAACCCATTTAACCCAAGTTAATAAGGCATGCACAAGGCCCACCAATTGAGAGGGGAGCCCGTACATTTTAGAGAAAATTGTAGACTGTTAAGTGTGCCCAATAGGCATGAAAACACGGTACCTGAAAATATAGACGAATCAGCTGGTGTGCGTCATCTCCGAATGTTCACAAATCGGATGTGCGGAAGTGAGGAACCCAGTGTATTCATTTGAGCTGTGAGGAATGGCTTTTAACGCCTATGTTTGAGTGCCACTGGGGTATGACAGAAAGGTGATATGACAAAATATTCATAGATACATATAGTACTATACATAAAATCCCTCTTTTATAATTTAAGAGATTTGGAAAAAAGTCCCACATAGTAATAAATAGCGAGCGACTAAAATAGCTATTTGTTTATTTACCTAAATCCAATTTGTCTACCTTTAAAGCAACTTTTCTTAAGATGAGATTCTATCGAAGGAAATTGCAAGGCGCGGCGGGATGAGTGTGAAAAGTCTCCTTGTTTACCCTGTGAGCTGAACAGTCACGGACACGTTCCACCATTCACGCTCATTCTGCTGGAGAGTAGGAAAGGGAGGGTGGAGTGGAGTGGAACATTGGCGGTTCTGTTTCTTCCCAGACCATTCCTTAGCTTCTGGTTACATGACATTCATATTTCCATTGACAACCAGGCACTTATTGAGATTAGGGTCATTCAAAGTGGCAGTGTTAACTCTAGCGCTTGAAGTTGCACACATAGGTGTTTCTTGTACATGCAAAGCTGGCAAAGAGATGCTCCCATAAGACTTGCGTGTGTATTTTGTACATTTAGCATGCTAGCATGTTCAGCATTGATGTAATGAGATCGGACATTGTTCCATTGCATGACATTATTGCCAAAGTTGCTGTTTTCCACTGTTGTTTATAAGGCTGCGGTCCTGTCCTATGGTGCACCGCGTTCATTCAGGCTTCACAGCATGGATTGGTTGCTTTAAAGGACCCCAAAAAAACATTGGCTGTGCTACTCATTCTGTTGTGGTGCATGAATGCTGAATGAAAATCATTCATACAGGAATAATGCTTTTGCTCATGTATTGAAGTTAGTCAAATATAAGGCAGTTTGTGTTATTTGTGTGAGTTGTTTATTTTTCTATTTGGGTAGTGATGCATGTTCACATATAAAACCAGTCGAAACCAATCACATAACATCAAAATACCGGAATTAACTATTTTATTGTTGTTGGTTATTTATGTACAATCACAGGGTTTCCAATCTTTCTTCTGCTAAAATTTGAAAAGAGTTTGTCACTAGTAGGCAACCAATTATTATAGTTCAGGTGGGAGGAAACCAGAGTACTCAAAGAAAAGCTGAACAGGCAGAGAAAACATACAAACTCCAAACAGGAAGGTCAGAGACCACTAGGGATTGAACCCTCAATCTTAGAAGCGTGAGTGGTTACTGCATTGGCCTCACAGTCCTCCTGTGTGGAGTTTGCATGTTTTCCCCACACCTGCATGGGTTTTCTACTGGTAACTGGTTTTCCTCTCACATTGCAAAAACATGCATGGCAGGCTGTTTGGACACTCTAAATTGGCCCTAGGTATGAGTGTGAATGGTTGTCCTTCTGTGTGCCCTGCGATCATGCCCGTAAGTCAGTTGGGATAGACTCCAGCACCCCATGACCCTTATGAGCAGCATAAGCAGTTTAGAAAATGACTGAATCACTGTTGATGGACGTAGTATTTCAATCTATTTAGACAAATTAAGTTGTGAGACTGTTGAATACCCCTTTATAAGAGCTGCTGTTTTGGTCGGCAACAAGGATCAGCAGTTAACTGTCCTATCTTGGTCAATGAGGTGATTGCATATAGGGTTGCTAGATCAGAAATACTGATCCTAACCCAATCACAACACAAAACCTGCCAATTCAAGATGTTTTCCATAATACAACTACAAATTTTCATGACCAAAAAAGGGAAACCATTAACCAAGATGGTAGATGTCTTTCTACTTGAAAAAAAAAATAATTACATTATTTTTTCCAGTAGATTAATAAATAAATAATTAAAAAATATATTCATCATTAAATGGCAAAATACATGTCAATAGATATTACAGTCAGAGTAAAACTGACAATGATTTCAGGAGCTGATTCCAAAGGACATTCTGATAAAGGTATATTTATTGAGACTGGTGAAAAAAAGCAGAAGCAAATCCAACACCCAAAAGGCAACGATTCAAACCATTATTTTATCGAACATTAAACCCAAACTGATGTGTAGTGTACAAGTCATGCGTTGTGTGCCACTAAAATGCCAGCTATGTTATACCTGATGCTGTAAGTAAGCCATGTAAAAATAAAAACTATTTTTTTTCTCCAGTGTATCTGTTATTGCGAAAAGAAAACTCAGAAATTCAGGAACGAATGGGTGAATGTATTCAAATGTACATGTTTTTTATTATTGACATTTTTTTTCTTAAGAAACCGTAGAATTTAGTTTTAATTGACATTAATTCTTTGACCCCACCTTGAGTCTTTGAAAATGGCAAACCGGGTAGGAACCCGTCTAAACTGACGACACTGATTATACGTAATGCATTCATTCATCTTTCGAACCCATCTTCACACGGGTCGTGGGAGACTACTGGAGCATATCCTAGCTGACTTTAGATGAAAGGCGGACTACATCCATGACAGGTCGTCAGTCAGCCGTAGGGCACGCATAGAAGCAGACAACCATTCACACTCGCACTCACATTCACATCACCACCGAGTGGGAATCGATCCCACACTTGCCCACACAGAAATCAAGCAAGTGAACCACTACACCATACATAATATTTTTCTTCTTTTTTTTTTTTTTACTTCAATCGCTGACAATCTTTGATAGAATTGATATATGCTTCTGATTTTGCCAGCAATAGGGTTGCAAAGGTCTTCATGTTTCACTCACCAGTGTTTGAACTGATGTAATAAGTTTAAATGTCTTTTTTTTATGGACAATCAGCCTGCTTGCTATGCATGTCTTTGGAATGTGGGAGGAAACCAGAGTGCCCGGAGAAAACCCACGCAAACTCCACACAGGTGGACCGACCTGAATCTGAACCAAGGTCCCCCGCTGTGAGGCCGACGCGCTAACCACTCAGCCGCCGGGCCACCATGATGTACGCTATGGATCCTATTTTTTTCCAGCGTACCCCGCAGCTTAGTTATAAAATATTCAATTGAAATGGCATTATTCTTAATAACAGTTGAAACTTTATAGCTCAGTCAACTACATAATTACATTTTACTGTTATGCCTGAGATAATTCAACTATTTGGGATTACAGTATATTACCCATAAATTAAAGGGGGAGTTCAGGTGTGGGAACAAAGACTTATTTGAGGGAGAGGTTTTTGAGTATTAAAAAAAGTCTCACTTTTGACCATTACTTTGACTAGGTGGTTCTTTTTGGTCAACAGCTGATTTAGAACTGCAGTTACATTTTCTGACTTAATGCATGTCTTGGGACAACGCACAATGACAGCAAAGATCATATTTTAGCCATTGACAGCGATAGACGTCCAATTTATTTGAACTGCCAGAGCCCCAGTTTAAATGGATTGTGGGTCTAACACTGGCTAAGGCAGCCAGTGATTTAAATAGATGACTCAATAGATGGGTTTGTGTTTGAAAGTGTCATAAACTTGGGCTCACTCTATTACCTGGTCAATGCATTCTTAATCTTGACTTCCCCAACAGTAACAGAAAAACATTGTTGTTATTGTTGGTTTTTTAAAACACATGTGTCATGTTCCTCCTTTTTAAAAACGCCCTTTCACGTCTAATGTCACGCTTATAGCATAGGTGCAAATGACGAAGCGCCTTCCTACTCTCCGCTGAGAAATCGCTCCAGCGCGTCCAGCGCAAATACGTTTCCGAAAAGAGGCTTACCTTGGCCGAGCCCTGCGCGGACGAAGCCCAGGAGGAGGAGGAGGAGGAGGAGGAGAACGGTCGGCGTGGACCACATCCACCGACCGCCTCCAAGTAGTCCACTTCCCCGCATGTCCACGGGAACAACTCCTGTGTCAGTCCTCAGGGAAGTAAGACAAAAAAATATCTATACAAATAAAATAAGATAAAATAAAATAATATAAAATAAAATAAAAACAGACAGATGTCCCCACGAAAAAAGCGAAATCACCAGCTTCTAATCCTGGAGTGGAGTAAATGTTTTGAAATCAGGGGGTGGAAGTAATTGTTCCCTTCACGCGTGTCTGCGCGCGGGTCTTGTCTGCCTGGCCTGCAGCTAGCGTATCCACGCACGAGAGCGATTGAGTGAGAGAGGCAAGAGAGAGAGAGGGGGGGGGGGGTCTAGAGAGAGATTGCGTTGGATAGAGCGTGAGAGAGGGGGGGGTGAGAGTGAAAGAGAGGGAGGAGAGAGAGAGAGAGTGAGAGAGAGAGAGAGAGAGAGAGAGAGAGAGAGAGAGAGAGAGAGAGAGAGAGAGAGAGAGAGAGAGAGAGAGAGAGAGAGAGAGAGAGAGAGAGAGAGAGAGAGAGAGAGAGAGAGAGAGAGAGAGAGAGAGAGAGAGAGAGAGAGAGAGAGAGAGAGAGAGAGAGAGAGAGAGAGAGAGAGAGAGAGAGAGAGAGAGAGAGAGAGAAGAGAGAGAGAGAGAGAGAGAGAGAGAGAGAGAGAGAGAGAGAGAGAGAGAGAGAGAGATGGAGAGCGAAAGCAATGCCTCCGCCCACTTAACACTTGCAATTAACAATTCCCAAATATATTGAACATTTTGAAT
>NC_135511.1:2926599-2999099 GCF_051989575.1 Stigmatopora nigra | reverse complement strand
ATGTCCAGCAGATGAGTGGTTAACGCCTCGGCCTCACAGTTATAGTGTCCTGGATTTGATCCCAAATCAGTCCTCCAGTGTGGAGTTTTGAATTTGTGAATGAATGAATTGTAGGAATTTTATCTCTCATGTTTTGAATCAGCTGTTTTGAAATATACCAGGTTGATGAGTGACACAGATCTATACTTAGCCGTAACCACGGCCTGACAAGCAAGATCAAGAATGATACATTTGCTAATTGATTAGAAAATTGTGGCAGCCCTAGTTTACAAGCAATTGACAGTGCTGGATGCCCGATCTTGTAAGTATTAATATGACCATGTAATGTCTGAGTAATGGAAAAAAGCTACATTTTTAAACAGCTCTTGTTCATCAATCGCCATCAACGGCAGCCAATGTGTTTATTCTAGCAAAATTTACTTGAAATTTACTGTACTCAAAATTATTTCAAGTTACTTAAAAAAATGGATTTAGTTGCTGTCACTAAGGTAATTGCAATTTGTTTCTTTCCATCTTTAGTAATTAGCCATTGGTTAGTGCCCATGATTTGTTTGATTTTTTTGTTTGTTTGTTTTTACAGCATATTCCTGAGATACAATCGTTTTCTTCTAATTTCCTACAAAATATTGCGTTCATAACCCAATGTGAAAGCTGCCTTGTAATGATTTAATTGCAGAAATATTGGTCACTGCTGGGTTGCTGTTGCTAATTAAATGTGACTCGAGCTTCCAGGAGTGTGCGTGAGGTAATAACGAGCTAATCAAAAAGCACTTGGGCTGATTGCCACAGAATTAACACCTAGGAAGAGGGGCTGGAATTAATTTCTAATCTGCTCGAGGCTCATCGAACACATCTGCC
Organism: Stigmatopora nigra; assembly: GCF_051989575.1. Classification (NCBI taxonomy): domain Eukaryota; kingdom Metazoa; phylum Chordata; class Actinopteri; order Syngnathiformes; family Syngnathidae; genus Stigmatopora; species Stigmatopora nigra. The sequence continues at coordinate 2,998,241 of NC_135511.1, read as the reverse complement.
TGTGACAGGGGCCGCCCAAGTTGGTTTTGCATTATCTTGCATGGTAATTTTTGCTATTCTTCTTGTGAAAGTTTCCATTCTCCCCACGGAAGAGATAGGAGACAGTTTGAGGCCTTCACAGACATCCCGCCTTGGACTGAAGAGTCATTTGTTAAGGCATGAGAGGCTTTTCTCCTGGGAAATTTGGCAAGATGCCACTCGGTGGCTCAGCAGGTAATGTGGCAAGGCTTTATTTGCGTGTGACCAATCTTTGCTCTGCAGCTGGGTGCTACGCAGTATCATGGAGAGCAGCTGACAAATTGCACTCAGGGTCTGCTTGTTACTTTTCTACGCAGAAATTCATTGGTGCGTTATGTTTTTTTTTCTGTTCAGAAATTAAAGTGTTTACTTCTCAGTTTTTAATTTCAACTTCTTGTCACTGTTTATTTTTTTATTATACTATAATAAAATGTTATTTTATATGACCTACACAAGCTAGTGCTGGGCGATATGAAAAAAAATATCATCACAATTAAAAAACATCATACGTTGATATCAATAATTATCACGATTATTTGGAGTCCTTCCATGCTGACTCCGGGACAGAGGCAGGGGACACAAGGCACAAGGGGACGGGCAACTATACCAATACCTAGGGGCAATTTAAAGTGTCCAATAAGCCTATCATTTTTGGAATGTGGGAAGACCAGAATATCGGGCCGAAGAAAACCCATGCAGAACATGCAAAATCGAAAAGCTAGTTGTGACCTGGATTTTGACCCAGGACCCCAGATCTGTGAGGCCAACGTGCTAACCACTCGCACTAACCACCGGGCCACCGTTTATTTTTAAACATTTACACTTTTGTTCTTTTCAGCTTTCTTAAACTGAATAGTTATTGCATGAAGCATACTATTTCAACCATTTAAACAATCCAATTTATTTGCATCGATGGTGTTTTTTTGTGGCTGCTTGTATATTTCAAGACCTAGAAATCAACTCCTAATGTGTATCAAGGTCACGTTAAGTAGCAACAAAGGCTTTCTTTCATATGGAGGCCAATTGATGAGGCCTGCAGATGAAAATAATCAGTGCACAGGTTTGTTGCGGTTATCTTCAAAAGACAGCTTTAAGACTGTTACTCCTTTTATTTATTTAATTTATTTTTTTCAAATAAATCCCAGAAGTGGACGTGCTTAAAGCCTTACCTGGCTTGTGTCAATAGAAACATAAATTCAGGATTATCTTCAATCCATGATAACCTGTACTACAAAAGAAATTAAAATTGTTAATCAAATTCATTAATATTTATATGATAGTTCTTATATTTAAAATAAACAATAATATATATATATATATATATATATATATATATATATATATATATATATATATATATATATATATATATATATATATATATATATATATATCTGAATCACAGATTATGTTAATTATATTTTGTCCACGAATACTTAAATAGTTGAAATTTGTCTGTTAGCTTCCTTTCACTGCTTTTCCCCCTTGTTGCACTGCTTCCAGATGTGTGTTTTCATATTAAAGCATTTAACCAATCACATTTCAGCCCAAAATTTGTTGCCAGGGTCAGAAATCTGCCTCAAGGTACGCATATTGTGACAACATTTGTGTGCATCATTATCAAAATATTTTGAAGGGGAGGCAAAAACAAACAACTCTTGATGCGGTTGTTTTGAAGACTCCGGCAAAACCTCCGGGTGTGGTCAACCTGTAGAACTAAGGTAAGAAAGATTAAAACTAAATAAGAATTCAGTTTTGTGTGAAGTTACATTAAACATTGAGTCTGTTTATATTTAAGTTAATTTAAATATGTTTGTTCATTTACGAGTGCCGTGGATAAAGTCCCACGAACAACCCCCAACGCCTCCGTGTATATCTCTGCCCTCCGTAAAATGAGTCTAATTTTACTGCTATTAAACATATTTTATTACTATTAAACTGCTCGTTATTTATTACTTTGTCAATAGATGGCGAATTAGAAGAAATAGAACATTTTTCCAATCCAATATTGTGTTTTTGGTGTTTTTTCAGAGGGTTGGAACGAATTAATTTGTTTTCAGTTCATTTCAATGGGAAACATTCGCTCGAATTACGAAAAGTCCGACATACGAGCTCAATTTCGGAAATGGATTAGTATCGTATGTCGAGGTACCACTGTATATATATATATGTAGTTTGCATGTTTCCTACAGAAAATTAATGTGTTTGGGCTCCTGTCATTCAGTCCTGCAACTGCAACTGGAATTGCAAACAGTTTTTCCCGTGTGTCTGCAGGGGAGTCCCCCTCTGAACCCTAACAGTATTACTTTATTCTTACAATATTCTGTCTTTTTATTGTAATAACAAAATGTTGACTTTATTCTTGCAATATCCTGACTCTTTCTCATAACATTTTTTGTAGACTTACAATAGATTAGCTTATTTGTGTAATAATATTTCTGTTAATATTATGACTTTATTCTCATAGCTTTAATTATTCCCTTTATTTGTCTACACCATCATAAATATCAATCACACTTTCACACTGTATATTTTATATCCTATGTCAGTCCATCAATGCAGTATTCTTATTCAGTATGTCCATCTGTCACTGACCGGTGCCTCCAGCGCTACACCTGATGGAAGAAAGGTTGAGCGACCTTTCACATCAACGCTGTTAAAAAAAAAGTGTCGTAGACAAAGCTGCCCTGAAGAATCACACCAATTCCCAACTGTGCAATCTTCCATGGCTAAATATCTACATTCCCATTTCCAGGACATACTACTAATTATTTCCCGTCTATTAGTGGCGCGAGCTAGAGCTTTAAACGGCTTCTTTGACGGGGCAAGAACATTTTAATTGTCCCTTCCATTTAGAAATTGACGAGCAGATGCGAGAGGTGCGGCGCGTCAGTAAAAAAGACTAGCATCTGCCATAATTTGTAATTGACACGCACGCGGCACAAAAACGTATTGGCTCATTATTGATGCAGTCAAAAAAATGAAAATCCTGTTATATCACCCATCAGGCGCCACTTTGTCTCTTTTGCTCTGCGCAGCGAGCAAGTGGGGGCGTAATAGCGGATGTAGCACCATAACAAGGGGAGATGTGAACACATCTGGGCGCACTAAGTATGGTACCACCTGCAAAAACCACTCCATGTGATGTTCAATTCACATTAAGTCACGTTTCAAGTTTGTAAATGCAAATCCAAAAGAAGGTGGGGTCGTCTAATCAAACCCTCAATATAAGAACTGTGACCCCGATGCACAAACCACTTGCTCATTGGGCCGCTAAATAAATATCATCTAAAAATATTTTTTTAAATGTTATGATCATTGGTGTATGGCTCCAAAGCAGGCACAAGGACAACTCTGGTTGTGGCGGTTTCTGTTTATTACAAATCTGTGGGGGCGGGGCAAGGGTATGAGGGAAGCAGCGTGGGCAGGTCAGTGAAGGTGTCATGGAAGTCGAAAGCTGTCAGCGGTCAGGGCAGGGAGAAAGTATGATGAAAGCAGCGTAAGCCGTGGGGTCTGTAGGAGGATTTGTGGCGAAGGTGCAGGAGGTGTGGGCATAGATATGGTCCTCGGGCGAAAACAACAAACCATTAATAAGGCAAGACGAACAGGAGGCAAAGCGAGACAATGTACTGACAGTAAACTGCTTAAGGCAATCTAGCGACGTGATCAAGCTTTGGATGGCTTAATTTGGTCAATGATGGTGATGAGTCACAGCTGGTATTTCTTGACCCATCTGATACTAGACCTGTGATTGGGTGACAGGCACATCCAACCACTTATCTCACCCTGGACCTGACAAAACAGGATTTTCTAATAGTGAAAACTTTGTATTGTTCCTTTTTGGTTTATACATTGATTCATTATCCAAGCCACTTATCCCTACAAGGGTCATCCAACAACGGTAAGTAAATTCTGGTGTGATTGCCAGGCAAACGCAAAGCTCACATTCAGACCAACAGGCAATTTGAAGTGTTCAATTAGCCTACAATGCATCTTTTTGGGATGTGGGAGAAATTTGGAGTACCTGGAGAAAAAACACACAGACATGGCGACAACACACAGAAAGGGCAGAACCCACCAGGGATTTAACCATCGATCTCAGAACTGTGAGGAGGATGTACTAACCACGGGCAGCATGCAACCCCGAGTTGGTACATCCTTTTGGATTCGTTGTCTCCTTATCTACATTTTGAGAGTGGGTGTTGACAGCACTCGGGTTAGCCGCAGCATGTGCGTAATAGTGCGCCGAATTTATTTACATCTGCATGTCCGTGACGCCCCGTCTGCAAGGCGGGTGTGTGGGCAGACAGATAACGCTTTGAGCATCTAAGATGTGTCAGAAATCTGACAGTGGCTTACTCCCCTTGCTGTGTCATCAAAGAAGACCAAGCTGTTTGAATTACCTTTGACGTAGGAACATGTTTGGATTTTTTTTTGGACTCGTGCTGGCTAGAGGAAGGGAAAGAACAGGAGTTGCCCTTTTTGCACAGAAACCTTTAAATATGGCGAAAAGATGCATTTGGGATAATTTCAGCGTCACTGCCGATGACAGAGGTCCTATTATGTGGCTATATTTTCCTTCTGCTGTGAATTCAATAGCCGACGTCCGATGCATTTGCGCTAGAAGGGCCTGGCCATGGAAGTTCATCGCAGCCAGCCCTCCAAGTGATAATGGTTTGGACTTCAATAAGAGATTGGTGCTCAAAAGTCAAGTAGCATGAAACAAGATAATTTGTCTGAATTCTGGACTGAAATGGGCAAATATGTGCAAATAAGGCAAGTAAAAAAATATTTATACAGCAACAGGAGAATACGACTGTTAGTCTGTGATGTTCCTTCTCCCTTGAAGACAAGATGAAATTTGACAATTTTACAAAGGGTTCAAAGCATGGCCACCAAAGAAAAGTGCACATATCTTAATTATGGTGAGCCATTTTTGGTACCAGAGCTCCAGGCTTTGAAACTATTCTGCCTTTCAGCCATATGAAAGCTTGTGATGCAACTGACACACTTTGGGCGAAATTTCCTACCTTGACTTCGAAAGTAAAGGAAAAATGGTTTGTTCTCAATGCGACAGCCCTCATTATTGCCACCAGAGACTTTTTTTTTACACCTGCATAAGTGAAATTGTTTTTGTCCAATCGAATTTAATCTTTGATGTGTTCGAATTCACGTCATCTTCATAGAGCCTTCCGAATCTCCAATGCAGGCTTCTTACACTGTGTTTTTTGCGCGACACAACAACGTTTTGCATTGCCTGTCGCCAAATGTTGTTTTGTGTTCAATCCAGATTAATGTCACCAAAACTGATTGTCCAAGTCCACTGAACAACTTCCAGTTCACATAAAGTAAACATATTATAAAAACTTTAATCTTGTCATTTCAAGACTTTTTCTCTCCTAATATTAGAGTGGTGCTTCCACTTTCGAATACTTCTTCCTATGAATTTTCACAGAACGCTTTCATATGCAAATTATTGTTCCAAGATACAATAATCTGTCAAGTTACAAACCCCCCCAAAAGGTACATCATATAAATATAACAAGGAAATGCTGCAACACTTACAAGAACTGACCATAGATTCAATTGCTGAAGTCAGCATATGAGGCATACAAACATTCCTTCCATCAACAACTTCCAGGCTACATGCACAACTCTTCTCAGTTAGGAGCCCGCAAATGCACCCCGAGGCCACATCAAACCATGAGAGGGGGAGAGAAAGAAAGAGAAAGATACCTCTGTTTAAATGGCATGCTGTTCCATTTTTCAAACTTTCCCCTGTAGTACTGTTCAATTAGAGGTGCCGTTCAATTAGACTGTGCTGCTCAATTTTTCGACTAGCTGGTCAGAATTTTGAGAAGATGCGGTAAATTTTATGGATGAAAAGAGAAACCAGGTAACATATACATATTTATTTAACGAAAGGCACACATACAAGGTGATTACTGGTAAGTAATTGCAAATTCATTGGTAAAAACCAAGGGACATTTGACTGTTGTAACTGTCCTCGTCATTCACATCACCTTCTGCATGAGCGTCAAGTGTCTGAGTGAGTTCACGTTCATCGTCGCCAGCATTGGCTTGTGCTTGCTGGAGAAGTTGCAAACCAGTCTGAATCGGCCGTCTGTCCTGAAACAATGTATCTGGAAATCCTTTGAGCCGTCGAAAGTGGTTGGTGCTCGCATGTTGCCGAATTTTTGTGTAGCTCTTCTCGCCGTGCAACATCCAGTTCTCGTCGGAGTTGGGCCTTGAATGGGGCGTTCCAATAGATAGATAGATTTATAATAGTATAAATTTGGTGCACCCTCCTGCAATCAAGGCCACAGTAATATGAAGCTTCTTCCGTTGCTTCTTGGTGGCATTGCTAATGTGACAACAGTATGAATCCTACGCAAGAAAGCGCTTGCCATCTGACCACCTTGTCAGGTTGAGAAGAAAATATTTCACCGGCATGCCGCTTTATTTTTTCAAACTTTTCCCGTAGTGACAATCCATTAGAGGGTGCCGTTCAATTAGAGATTTGATGGAGTTTATATATATATATATATATATATATATATATATATATATATATATATATATATATATATATATATATATATATATATATATATATATATATATATATATATATATATATATATATATATATATATATATATATATATATATATATATATATATATATATATATATATATATATATATATATATATATATATATATATATATATATATATATATATATATATATATATATATATATATATATATATATATATATATATATATATATATATATATATATATATATATATTTATATATATATATATATATATTTTTATATATATATATATATATATATATTTATATATATATATATATATATATATATATATATATATATATATATATATATATATATATATATATATATATATATTTATATATATATATATATATATATTTATATATATATATATATATATATATATATATATATTTATATATATATATATATATATATATATATATATATATATATATATATATATATATATATATATATATATATATATATATATATATATATATATATATATAACCCCCTAACCCTAACCCATACACACATACACACATATACACATATATATATATATATATATATATATATATATATATATATATATATATATATATATATATATATATATATATATATATATATATATATATATATATATATATATATATATATATATATATATATATATATATATATATATATATATATATATATATATATATATATATATATATATATATATATATATATATATATATATATATATATATATATATATATATATATATATATATATATATATATATATACATATATATATATATATATATATATATATATATATATATATATATATATATATATATATATATATATATATATATATATATATATATATATATATATATATATATATATATATATATATATATATATATATATATATATATATATATATATATATATATATATATATATATATATATATATATATATATATATATATATATATATATATATATATATATATATATATATATATATATATATATATATATATATATATATATATATATATATATATATATATATATATATATATACATATATATACATATACATATATATATATACATATATATATATATATATATATATATATATATATATATATATATATATATATATATATATATATATATATATATATATATATATATATATATATATATATATATATATATATATATATATATATATATATATATATATATATATATATATATATATATATATATATATATATATATATATATATATATATATATATATATATATATATATATAAAGAGAGAAAGAGATGTAATTCATCTTCCATACCGCTCATACTCGAAACGGTTGCTGGAGCTTAGCCCAGCTGTCCCAGCTTCACCCAGCTGAAAACCAGACTACACCCTAGACTGGTCACCAGCAGACTATATTCTACACTGGTGGCCATCAGACTACACCCTAGACCGGTCGCCATCAGACTGGTTGCCAGCAGACTACACCATCGATTGGTCGCCTGTCCACTGTAGGGCACACAGAGACAAGTCACTCTGAGATCAAGGGTTCAGTCGAAAGTGGGTTCTTACATTCCTGTGTGTTCTCCTCGGCTTGCAGGGTTTTTTTTGGCTATTCCGGTTTCCTCCCACAAGCGAAAAACATGCGTGGTAGGCTGGTTGATTGCTCTATATTGCTCTTAGGTCTGCGTGTGAGCATGAATGGGTGTCCATCTCATTGTGCCCTGTGTTTGGCAGGGCACCAATTCAGGGTGCCCCTCTGCCTGGTGTCCATAGTTAGCTAGAATAAGCTCAACCACCCCAGCAATCCTTATAGGATAAGTGGTTCAGAAGATGAATGGATGATCCCTCAATAAAAAAAATGCAATTACAAGGAACGGATAAAAAGAAAAACAACATTTTCTCAGGTAAGATATGACATCTAAAAATGTAACATGCCAATTTGTGGGGAAAATTTGGCCACCATGCAGTGACGCAAAGATCCAAAACATTTGCATCTTGGCCCATCATATTGCTACACAAAGTGGCTTTGGAAGTACTACATACATATTATTGATCAGATTAACCCCAAAAAATTGGACCTTCTAACTGCAATAATAAACATCTTGTGCATTTTAATGCTCCTTGCAACGTTTTGTAGTTCTATTCCTCTATCAGCATGCCTCCCAAAGTCCATGCTGCTCCAGTGGTCTTGTCCCCTAAGGCTAGATTTTCAAAGGAGGAGTAAACAGTCACTCACTCCTAAGCAACACACCTACGGGTCAAAGGGGGAAATGCCTAGCAGATAAGATATGTACACAGCGATAGCAAACAATAGAAGCTCAGTGATTTCCAACAAGAAGAAACATTTCGACAGACACATTCCACATGCCATTGATAAACTCACATCCCTACACACACGCTTATAAGATTCTATTTTAACTGATAAAGTTCCTCGTTTCTTGTTTAAAACTCAGGTAAAATTTTGAAGAGGAAGTGTGTTTAATTTCTTTGGCTTTTATGTGACACTTACAGTTGTGGTCAAAAGTTTACATACACTTGTGAAGAACATAATGTCAAGGCTCTCTTGAGTTTCCAGTTATTTCTACAATTCCGATTTTTCTGTGAAAGAGTGATAGGAACAGATACTTTTTTTGTCACAAAAAACATTCATGAAGTTTTTTTTGACTTTAATATGGGTGAACAGAAAAAAGTGATCAAAACTGCTGTGACCGGACGTTTGGTCGACGGACGTTTGGTCGACGGACGTTTGGTCGACGGACGTTTGGTCGACGGACGTTTGGTCGACGGACGTTTGGTCGACGGACGTTTGGTCGACGGACGTTTGGTCGACGGACGTTTGGTCGACGGACGTTTGGTCGACGGACGTTTGGTCGACGGACGTTTGGTCGACGGACGTTTGGTCGACGGACGTTTGGTCGACGGACGTTTGGTCGACGGACGTTTGGTCGACGGACGTTATGTCGACGGACGTTTGGTCGACGGATGTTTGGTCGACGGGCGTAACGTCAAACGGACGTAACGTCGAACGGACGTAACTTCGAGCGGACGTAACGTCGAGTGGACGTAACGTCGAGTGGACGTAACTTCGAGCGGACGTAACGTCGAATGGAAGTTTGGTTGCCGGGGACGCTTGCTGTGAAATTATAATCAAGGGAACAGAGACAGAGAGTTTACTGTTGAAAGGGATCAACCAGGTAATCTCTTGCTCTAAAAATTATAATTAGGAGAGGGAGAGAGAGAGAGAGAGTCAGAGTGAGTTTGTAATTGCATTGACGATGTAAGAGCATTAATATCTAAATATCTAATATCAAAATAATCAATAAGAGCACTCATTTAACACATTGGTTGCTGACAGTTTACTGTTAAAGGCAATCAACCAGGTAATCCCTCGCTCTCAAAATTTTAATTATTTGAGAGAGATAGAGAGATTGTAATTGTATTGACAATGTAAGAGCAATACTATCTAAATATCGAATATCTAATTTTCCATCTGTGAATTCCCTTTGTACATAATTTGTAAGTTTGTATTGTATTTGTAATTTTTGTACATAGTTTGGAAGTTTACTGCTTTAATAAAAACACTATCTGTGAATTTGCTTTCTCTTCATTTTAATAACATTTTTAATAAAATAATTGTACTTATTGTGTTTTATTTTGATGTCAAAGTTCCGGGCTAATAGTATACTAAGACTTTTATTTGTTTGATAAAAATGACCATAAGTATTTCAACACCTTGCTGCATTGCAAGTTCTCCCAGAGAGAATGAATGTTCATCGGACGTCTACCGCCGTCAATGGCAACAGCCCATGTGTTAAACGAGTGCGCTTATTGATAATTTTGATATTAGATATTTAGATATTAATGCTCTTACATTGTCAATGCAATTACAAACTCAATCTCACTCTCTCTCTCTCTCTCCCTCTCTCCTAATTATAATTTTGAGAGCAAGAGATTACCTGGTTGATCGTTTTCAACAGAAAACTCTGTCTCTCTCTCTTTCATGATTATAATTTGACAGCGAGCAAACCTGGAGACCAAACGTCTGTTCGACGGCCCGTCCGTTTGACGAAACGTCCGTTCGATGACCTGTCCGTCGACCAAACGCCCGGGGACCAAACGTTCGTCGACCAAACGTACGGGTACCAAATCTAATGGGTAAAAAATATACATACAGCAGCGCTAATATTTGGTAACATGTCCCTTGGCCATTTTCACTTAAATTGGGCGCTTTTGGTAGCCATCCTTCAGCTTCTGGTAAGCTTCTGGTTGAATATTTGACCACTCCTCTTGACAGAATTGGTGCAGTTCAGTTAAATTTGATGGCTTTCTGACATGGACTTGTTTCGTCAGCATTGTCCACCAATTGTCAATGGGGTTTAAGTCAGGACTTTGGGAAGGCCATTCAAAAACCCTAGATCTAGCCTGATTTAGCCATTCCATTACCATTTTTTATGTGTTTGGCGTCATTGTCCTATTGCAGGGGTGGCCAATCAGTCAGAGACCAAGAGCCACATTTTTTACTGTGTTACCGCAAAGAGCCACATTTTTTACTGTGTTACCGCAAAGAGCCACATCACACACATACCTTTGCTCAGCCAGATTTATTGTAAATGTCACACACCAGCATAGTAATGACATAAATTGACTCCTACAGTGCTAACAGCACAGGCCAGTCATTATCAACAATGAACATTGTGTGCACTGTCTCACACAGACAAACTCTCAGTTCAACCAAGTCCACAAACAAAAATATAATAATTTACAATAGCGTTTTTCTTTTACTATGCATGTTACTTAGTGGGACTTCTGTCATAAAATCAGACTCTATTTTTGCGCAACATTCGCTCCTTGTGAGCTGTCATTTATTATGAATGGCTTTTAACTAGCGCGCCCACCACGTGGGTGTACACCTCGCTCTCCTATTGGCTGCTCCCGGCTGAGCACTCTCGCCTTGGTCTGCCTCGCAGGGGGTGTGGCTTTTTCAGCCGACGCTCGATCTTTGGGATACTTTTTGTGAGCGCGACGCCGTTCATTGTCGCTTCTGGTTCACGGGAGCTCTCCCACTCTGTTAAAAACGTTTACTCAAATGACCTTGCTCCTACTGGGAAACTTTGAGGTATTTTCATCCCAAGCACATGCGCATTGGACGAAAATACCGTATTGAACTCAAGCGAAGCGCACACGCAAATAAAAATAAAACACAAATACAAACTTTGATGTGGACGTAAGAGCCGCATGAAACCGGGCAAAGAGCCGCATGCGGCTCGGGAGCCGCGGGTTGGCCACCCCTGTCCTATTGGAACACCCAACTGCGCCCAAGACCAAATCTTCATGCTGATAACATCAGGTTATCTTGAAGAATTTGAAGGTAATCCTCCTTCTTCATTATCCCATTTACTCTCTGTAAAGCACCAGTTCCATTGGCAGCAAAACAGCCCCACAGCATATTTTTACCACCACCGTGCTTGACGGTAGGTATGGTGAACTTGGTGTTAAAGGCCTCACATTTTCTCCTCCAAACATATTGCTGTGCATTGTGGTCAAATAGCTCGATTTTAGTTTCGTCTGAACTTTCCTCCAGAAGGTGTTATCTGGGTCCATGTGATCAGCAGCAAACTTCAGTCGAGCCTTAAGGTGCCGCTTTTGGAGCAAGGGCTCCTTCTTGCACGGAAGCCTCTCAGTCGATGAAGATGCAAAACACGCTTGACTGTGGACACTAATACCTGTGTTCCAGCTGCTTCTAATTCTTGGCAGATCTGCTTTTTGGGGATTCTCGGTTGAATTTTCACCCTCCTGACCAATTTTCTCTCAGCAGCAGGTGATAGCTTGGGTTTCCTTTCTGTTTGCAATGTTGCTCTTGGGACCTGCAGCTGCTTTGCAATGGCTCCAAGTCACTTTCCTGACTTGTTCAAGTCAAGAATTCCCTTCTTGAGATCCATGCTGAGCTCCTTTGACTTTCCCCTTTGTAGCGTTTGTGGATGTTTGCATCTAATGAGCCCTATTTAAATGGCATCAGAGAAGTCACCGGCTGTAGTCACTCATAATCACCCACAAGAAGTTAAGAGGCCATGCTATGAAGCTCCTTTCACTCACACAACTTTTTAAGTTACCAAAATTGCTGATTCGTGTTGCTGTATCTATATTTTTGACCCAGCAGATTTGATCACTTTTTCTGTTAACCAATAATAAAGGCATAAAAAAACCAAACTTCATGAATGTTTTTTGTGACAAAAGTATCTGTTCCAATCACTCTATCAGAGAAAATTCAGAGTTGTAGAAATAACTGGAAACTCAAGAGAGCCATGACATTATGTTCTTCACTAGTGTATGCAAACTTTTCACCACAACTGTAACTCTTTTAGTGATAATGAGGATTAAACATGTCCCAACAGATGGTTCTAGTCATCCTTCTGCTGTGAATTTAAATTAGTTTGTCATAAGTTGATGCCCAATCTGTCGAACTGGGAAGACTGGTGCACTGAATTCTTTTTTTTTTTACTGCCAGTTCAAATGGATTGGCTGTTTGTATCACCATCAATGGTAACCAATAAGTTAAATAAAAAAAATATCAGGCAAATAGTTGAGTACAGCGGAGCAAATGATGATTCCTAGCCTAAATTCAGTCGCAGAGAGACTAGTGTTGTTGAAGTGCCGCTGCCAGTGTGCACCTCATATAACAAGGCATTAGCTTTTATTACTCTGTGTTGTCCACATGATCATTTGATTTTGGAGGCCAAGTATGGGGGGGTTGAGCCCAAGGGGCAAAAAGAGTGAGCGATGCCAGTTGTGAGAAAGTGACAAACTATAAAAGACACAAAAGGTCAGGTGTCACACTGACGCAAAACAGAAGCTCAACTCTTGACCTACGCTGGCATTCCAACAGGAAGTGTGCAGCTTTTCCTGACAGGAAGTAGACTAATAAGTGCGATATTTATGGGGGTGTCTTTGTTTGAATGACAATGTCTGGATTTATAGGAAGCTGTTTCTCATTTGTCAGAAGAGACAGAATGACAAGGTGGCAGGACATATACTTGACATTTTAGCTAGGATTTAGGATGTTTCTTTGGGAAGGCATGTGTTTAGAGGAATTAGTCAAGGGTTTGGTCAATAAGTTTGATCATAGCTTTTGTCTTGGTTTGTCATTAGATGTATTCAGTATTTTCTCAGTTTTGTAATCATGACTGATTGTGATTTTGTAACTTTGTCACAGAGGTCAAAACTATGTTTGTGTTAATGATAACTCAATTTTGAATATAGGAATTATCACACTTACGGATTACTTTTTCAATATGAAACACAATGTTTTGAATCCTCTCAGTGCCATTGATGAAAAATGCCATCCCATCCAAATCTGCCTGCTCCAGTGCAATAAAGGGAGTTTGTTACTAGTAGATGCCCAATACATTTGCAGTAGAGGAGGTGGGGGGGGGAGTGAATTATTTTGATCCCACACAATGAAAATGGGTTGCACATCTATCACATCAACGTCAAACATCAAATAAATAAATAAAGTAACACCCAAATAGTCGAAGCCCTAAAGTTTTTCCAGCTATTTTCCAGTCATTTGTTGTTGTTTCCTAAATGTTACGACAAGCTTTACTTGTACTTGATTAAAGTGCTGTGTGTATAGGGAAAAGGGAGACGTTGACAGCATTTACTGGTGACTTTGTTGTTTCACAAAGGAAGCTGTCTGGCAACAGGGAGAGATGAAGTCTCACAACAAAGAACACAAGGCAAAGCCAGCAATGACACATGGATGCAGCAGGCAGTGCTGCAATAAGCAGAAAACAAGAACCACTTCATAGGGAGAAAAATGGGGGGGGAGAACACAAGCTGGACAATCAAAGTCCAGTACAGCTGATACAGAGGGCAAGAACCCATGCTGATTGCAATCAGACTGAGTGGCATCGGGCTGCCACCGTAACACTTGACGACTGGCGCATTCCTTACCAGCATTGTTATCACAATAACCGAATATTTAGGTCCACACACGTGCGCGCCAAAACATCGGGTGGTGCTCACATCTAATTCTCATTTTCTGAACCGCTCTATTTTTACTAGGGTCGTGGGGAGTGCTGGAGTCTGTTCCAGCTGACTCTGGGCCAGTGGCGGGGGACACTGAATTGGTGGCCAGCCAATTGCAGGGCACAAGGAGACAAACAACTATTCACGCTCACACTCGTACCTAGGGGCAATTTAGAGTGTCCAATCAGCCTACTATGGTTGTGTTTGAAATGTTGGAGGAAACCGGAGTACCCGGAGAAAGCCGACAGAGGCCCGGGAGAACATGCAAAATCCCCACAGTTGGACCAACCTGGATTTGAACTCTGGGAGATCCAGGCCAATGTGCTAACCACTCATTCACCCATGACTGGTGATGTGGCAAAAAATGGTGACAAATTTGCAGTGGTGTGCAAATTGGATTTTTAAGAATTATTTTATATAAATTATATATATATATATATATATATATATATATATATATATATATATATATATATATATATATATATATATATATATATATATATATATATATATATATATATATATATATATATATATATATATATATATATATATATATATATATATATATATATATATATATATATATATATATATATATATATATATATATATATATATATATATATATATATATATATATATATATATATATATATATATATATATATATATATATATATATATATATATATATATATATATATATATAAAAAGTACCAACCTTTGACCTAAGCCAAATAAATTGAGGTGAAATTTCCTGTTCTTCTTTTATTTTGTTTTCTGTGTAGTGACATTGGCATTCTGTAATGAAGGTTAATTTGCAGAGCATGACAACAAGAAAAAAATACTATTACGATGCGGCAGAAATGACCCAGTATCAGTGCTAATGACGGTGATACACTTAATACATTGAATCTGGGAGGCCTGGAAGAGATCGCTGCCATTCAATGAATTGGATGTCTATCGCTCTCAATGGCAAAGCCAATATGTTTTTGTTGTCTAATAGAAGATTCAACTATGAACAATGAAAAATTATCGTCATTTCATAAACTCTAAATGTGTCACAAATAAAAAAATAGGGTAAAGGAGAAAAAAATAGAAGAACAATGCTAGTTAAAAATATCCTTGCATTTTGAAATCGCAAAGTATTGTCTCTTTTTTGGATTCTCATAGAGTATAAACACAGTGTACGCTCTGCAACAAAATCAATGTGTACATTTCTTTTAATTATTTCATTTGTCAATAAGAATATTCCTTGTGATATGATTCATGCTCAACTCCCCGTTTTCTTTCCAGCATTAATAAGACCTGTTGCTATGGCGACCACCCAAAGTGAGTCACACAATAACATCAGATATAAAATAACACCGAGTCAAGGTCCACCTTCAGTGCTGATGGCTGTGTTTTGAGAACATCTTATTGAACATGAGATTTTCATGTCAATACTTCAAACATACCGTTGTGTTCAAAAGTCTACATACACTTGTGAAGAACATAATGTCATGGCTCTTTTGAGTTTCCGGTAATTTCTACAACTCTGCTTTTTCTCTGATAGAGTGATTGGAAGAGATTACTTCTTTGTCACAAAAAACATTCATGAAGTTTGGTTCTTTTATGAATTTATCATGGATTAACAGAAAAAGTGATCACATCTGCTGGGTCAAAAACATACATACAGCAACACGAATTAGCAATTTTGGTGACTTAGAAAGTTGTCAGTAACATACCTGTCAACTTGTATGTTTTATACGTATTTTGTACGTTTTTTACCATTTCAAATCATGTACGCCGTACACCGACTTTTGTACGGGGATTTTTCTTTTTTTTAAATCGCTAATATTTATGAAAAACATTTTGGCTAAAATCCAGATAGTCCCGTAGGCTGGTAGCCAACGACGCTACTGTCATTGATCGTTACTATTGTCACGGTATACCAGCAAAAATGATCCTCCATCGTATGTATTTTTTTAGCGGTGCGTACGGCAATATCGATAAAGGATGACATGCGCATGCGTAGATATACATAGAGTAAATATCGAGAAAGCAAGCATGGAGAAGGCACCTAGTAAGAAACGAGTTACCGCGAGTAAACATGCGTCATACAGTGTTTGAAGTTTTTTTGGGGGGTTTGTACGGGGAATCATAATCTTTTATAAGGGCAGTTATCGGCAGAGGTTGACAGGTATGAAGTAATATGAGCTTCATAGCATGGCCTCTTAACGTCTTGTGAGTGATTATGAGTGACTACAGCTGGTGACTTCTCTGAGGCTATTTAAATAGGGCTCATTGGATGCAAACGTCCACAAACGCTACAATGGGAAAGTCAAAAGAGCTCAGCATGGATCTGAAAAAGCGAATCCTTGACTTGAACAAGTCAGGAAAATCACTTGGAGCCATTTCAGAGCAGGTGCCGGTCCCAAGAGCAACAGTGCAAAGAATTGTTTGTAAGTATAAAGTGCATAGCACCCTTTTGTCACTGCCACGATCAGGAAGAAAATGCAAGCTATCACCTGCTGCTGAGAGAAAATTGGTACAAAACGGTGCATAATCTTCTTCAACCATACAAAATAACGTCTGATTAATGTTCAGAGTTCAGCAACAGATACTCGACTGGTGTAAACAGCCAATCCTTTCTTCATGTGGGGATTTGTGTCTAACCTTGACAATCTGTGGCATTCCTCATGCCCACAATCGAGCAGCATTCAGAGTGATGAGGTGTTTGTAGGTGAAAATAAACCCACATTAGAAAAAAAGACCATTAACTCTTCCAGTGGCATTGACAACTATAGACATCAAAACATTTGGCTCTTTACATCCTTCTGCGAATTGAAAAGTGTTGGACTAAACTAAACCCATGCTGGCCCAGGGGGAACATGAAAACTCCACACAGATGGACCGACCCGGATTTGAACCCAAGTCTCCCACTGTGCTAACCACTCAGCTGCCGGGCCGCAATCACATTTGTTATTTACATCCAATAAACCTCCCTCAAAATTTTGAGTTGCCAATTCCTGGTCTAGGAGGAAAGGACAATAGTTGCAGAAGATTCATACGTGACCGGAGAGAAGACTGATTCCTGGCACAAACTAACCAGTTTCCATAGAAGTCCACCAGAACCACTGGGAGATGGCATGCATAGTTTGCCTTACTCCCGAGTGACAGGAGAGGAGCGAGGTGTGGGCCCAGGACTAACCTGAGAGCGCAGGTCAATCAGGACAAAAATCAAATTTTCTGGAAAACAATCATTTGGCCGTCCCCCAGCATTGGCTTGCGTAATCAGCCAAGTCACTGCTCAAACCACAGGTAAGGATAGGTTCTGGATCCTTGGCAACAGGTGCAGGTCATGAAGCCATGTTCGAAAGAGAAAAGGAACATTTAAGGAAAAGAAAGAAAAGCGTTAAGACATTTGACCGTGTGAATGTATTCAATGTTGTTATGCTGTGTCCAGACAATGAATGGTTGCTCTGCCTTGGAAACCTGCCGTGATAGTAAGTCCCAGGGATGGATCTTCCGCGTCGAGCGTTGGGATAGAACTACACCAACGGCCTTGTTGGAAACATCCACCTCCATGACGTCCTTTCTCTTGGAGTCCGAGAGGATCAGTATCAGCGCCGTAGTAAAGCGGGACTTGGCGTCCTGGAAGGCAGGACTGAGACATTATTGTTCAGGTCAGGTGAGTAGATGAGGATGTCGTCACATATACATAAATAAATACACCTAATAGGCTCTCATTCCATCATTGATATAGCCTGAAAAATTGCTGTAGCGTTGATCAACCCAAATGGCATAACCGAGTACTCGTATTGGCCATTCTTCTGATTTGAATAATATGGTACACATTATGGCGAGGCAAGGGCTACTGATTCTTTATAGTGATGCATTTCAAGGGGCTGTAGTTGAGCCATTCTTCTTGGCCACAAAAAAAACACGTCTCCTGCTGCTGAGGAAGAAGGGTGAATAAGCCCTGCCATTAGTGAGGTTTCTATGCGTTCTATCATGACCGTGTTCTCCGAAATAGAGACTGATTAAAGGAGACCCTTGGGAATAGTGGAGTTCTGGATCAGGTCTTTGGTGCAGTCATTTGGTATATCTGGTGGTATTGGCATTGCTTTGGAGTTACTGAAAACATCCTTGAGTGTGCTAGAATGACGGCATGGTCTTTAGGTCTGTGGCGACATGGAGAGACACATTGTTAATCAAAGAGCGAAGCGAACCAGGCCTGGGAGGAGACCCACAATGAACTGAGAAGTCATTTCCCCAACTCAGAATACCCCCTAACCCCTAGTCTATGTGGGGATTGTGTTTGTGCAAACAGGGGTGGCCAAGAACCATCCTTTGGGCTGGTGTGACTGGATGAGGTGGAAGGTAAAGTGTGTTCCATTGGTTCTGAAGTGTGTGTGGTGTTGAACAGTTTCTCACCGTTCAAAGCTTTGCTTAGTGTGACAAGAGGCTTGTCTTGACGTATTGACCTGAGTCCCATGTCTGTTATACAAGGCCCAGTCCACACACATGTCTAGGAGAGCCTCTACGTCAGTGGCAGTTGCATTGAGGGTTACCTTAACAAGTGTGAAGGAATGGACAGCAGACGCTGACTTCATGCCTGGACCTGGCAACTTGCGTGTCTTGTCAGGACAAGAATCAGCAACATAACCAGATTATTTGCAGTTAGTTTTTGTTGTCACTGCCTTCAGGAATCATCTGCGGCCAGCTGAGCTCCATGGACTCCTTGTCCCTTTCCTCTGGAAGGGGTGGGTCTAGCCTTGTAGATGTACGATTGAACTGTGGAACATCCCTGGGACCATGGCAACCAAACAGATCAGGGTTGGCCAACTCGAGGCAGCTGAAGTTCCTAGAGTCTTCTGTCTGTCTGGGTGGCTAAGGCAATCAGGGAGTTCAGGTCAGGTGGCAGCTCCAACGGCACTAGAAGTTCTCGGATGGGGACCGACTGGTGAGTCATTCTGCCCAGAGTTTACTGTCAGGTCTGGATTCAAGGCAGGAGTCTAAGACTTAGAATTTTGCATCCCAAAGGGAATATCTTTATTTACAAGCCTGTGTTCTGTGGGAAGAAACCAGCAAGATACAAAAAGCAAAAATATACTCTGAAGAGAAAAAACACTGCCACCATAAAAAAACACTGTGGATGAAGTCACTGACAAAAGGTTTACTTCATTGAGGATATAGTCAAGAACAGAACTCACTCCAAATGGGGCAGACACAATGTGTATCAATCAAAAGAATCATAGTAGCAATTGAAATCATAATTCTTACAAAGGCTATGGCTGTGGCCCTGAACAAAGGGTGATGTGTCAGCAGACGAGGTCACTCTGGTGTAAGGCAAGGGGAAAGCAGGCTATCTATTCATTCATTCATGTTCTGAATCGCTTATCCTCACAAGGGTAATGGGGTGCTGGAGCCTATCCCAGCTAACTACGGGAACCAGGCCTGAATTAGTTGCTAGCTAATCGGAGGGCACAAGGAGGGGAAAAAACTATGTATACACAAAAGGTAATGGTGCACAGGTGGGAAAATGTGTCATAATATCAGGAAAATCATCATTTCATAATAAACCAGAAACCAAGGCCAACAACCTCACCAGTTTGTGTCGAAAAGTATTGAAGTAGCGATCCTGCCATTTTTTTTACCAAGTTACGGCATTTGATTGCAATTGTTATTAGTATTGATACTCAGTTACTCATTCATTTTTGCATATCCACAAGTCAACAGAAAGCTGTTGTCATGGACTACAATTATCCACTACTCTTAATTTTAAATGAGTGTATCCTTTCATTTTCCTTATTAATTGAATGTCTGCCATAGACAGCCCCAGGCATCCAATTCATTCAAATGGGTGGGGTGGTTCTCATTGACCTACCAAACTCACAGTTCAAATAGATTGGACATCTACCAGTCATAAAACCATATATTTTTGGGACAATTCTGATTGAAACTCTATCAATGTCAAAAGCACTGAAAGACTGAATAAAAGAAAATGCCAATTTGGGGGTTTTGTATTGTATTGTAAATGCAGCATCAAAAATGCATTGAGCGATTCTTGCTTATCCAATTAGCAGCGAGCTCCAATAACCAATAGATCATCTAAAACATAAACACCGTGAAAATGCTTCTTCCTCTCCCAATTGAAACAACAAAAGGAAAAAGATAGCCCTGGTGATTTGCTTACAACACTGATGGGGCTTTTACCGAGAGTGACAAAAAGCAACATGATAGGAGAGGCTTTCATATTTCTTGCTCTTTGTGCTGCTCTTCAAGGAGCGAGCCAAGCATCTCGCCTGACAAGCAGGCTGTTTTTCTTCCTCCCTATCGGAGGAACCAGACCTTTCTTCTCCTTTTACAAACACACATGCCACACACACAAAAGGGGTACCATAGAAAAGGAGGAATTCTAAATAAAAGACAGACACTGCTTATAAACTCCAGAGAGATGGACAAATATTAGCTTAGAGGCAAATGTATGCACATTTGGGAATGATATGTCTCACTTTATCTTACTCTCATACTGTGAAAATGCAACCACCCGGGGACTGATAACTTCCCAGCCTGTATTGTCACTATGAGAATTTTCGAGTTTATGAATGCAAACAGTCAAGCTGAAGTGACTCCCTAACAAATGTGATCGGAGTTTGATTAACAGTGGTAATATCAACAGACAGACAGACACACACAGACGAGCACACAAACATTCAACCAACTGAGACAAATTGGGAGAATGATGTGCCAGTCGTGCAAAATTTGTATGTTTTTAAAAATGTATGAATTAAATGAATAAAAAATATTCCTGGGCCACATTTTTTAAGCTTAGACATACATGCAAAAATTCGAGAAACTAGTGTTTTGTGGTGGGAATGATAATGTAAAAAAGGCCAAAATGTGACTAAAAATTAAGTTTTTCGGTTTCAGACATTTTCTCAACAAGACAACACAGCCAGAACAGAATGTTGCCATGATATCAGGTCCCACTTACACCTCAAGAGGACATTTAATTACCTGGTATAATAATTATTTTCTTTTCAAAATAAACTAAAAAAACCACGAGAGTTTAAATCCGATTTAATCCAAGCGGCTACCATTTGTTTTTTTTTTCCAAAGAAAATTTTTGTTTTCTCGGGGAAAAAGAGTTCGTAGTTGTTGTATAAGAAGAAGAAAAAAAATGATTGATTCATTTTGTGCAGGAAATTGCTCTTATGTGAACACTGATGATGAAAATTGATTCAAGAGAGTTCAAGATGGCGGCGCGCTCGGGCGCAGCGGCTCATTGCTCTCCAGTTTGTTCGTTGAAAGGCAAGACACCCAATTTCACAACTTACTACAGACTGACCATCGATATCCCCGAGAACATCCGGAGACCTCCGGGATCTCCGAGGATATCCAAACCACCCAAAGTACGCCGTAGACGGCGAAGAGAAAGGAGGCAGGGGAGCGGATGCCGGGCGGCCATTGCGGCTAAGCTAAGCTACGACAACAACCACTCCGAGCCCCTCCTAGTATCTTTTTGACAAACGCCCGATCCATTACCCACAATTTTTGGCGTGGATCTGCCTTCTACAGGCGAACTGAGGGAGGGTAAGTAAGAAGACAGTGAGAGGTAAGTGATACATTTTATTCTTGTTAGCATCGGTGAGGCAACTTGCAGTCGCCGGATTGATGGCGCTCAAGAGGTGATGCGATGTTTCCATCGTGGCGGAGTGCTAACAAGTCTGAATATGTCAGTTAAGGGGTCTTGCCTGAGATGGCGGACCTGTGGAGAAGCACTATACAATTTCGTCATACGCAGCTGAGGGTATGATGACTACTAGGCTTTTTGTCAAGTCAATGATGACGACAATGCCTATGTCTGATTAAGGCTTTATTTTTTTGCAGGTTTTTAGGCCATGAAAACTAAGGAATAAGTTTAGGGTGTACAGTTGTGATTAAAAGTTTACATACACTTGTGAAGAACACAGTGGCGGGCCGTCAAGGCCTTCTCTGCTGGAATTACAAATATCTGAATCATATATTATATTTTGTCCATCAATACTTATTAAATAATTCCAAATTGTCTATTAGCTTCTTTTCATTGCTTTTCTCCCTGGTAGCACTGCTTCCAGATGTGTTTTCATTTTGAAGCATTTTACCAATCACATTTCAGCCATTATTTGTTGCCTGGGTCAGAAATCTGCCTCAAGGCCATCACGATCAGTTCTGCGGGCTCTGCTGCACTCAACAAGCGTCGATAAGACTGTTGCCTTAACCAATCAGAATTGTATTTGGTGACACCAAGGCCATTTTACAGGCATAGGGACACGTCATCGCTTTCACTAACTATGATTGGCTAGTAGGCGGACCAAGCCAAAGTGAGCCAGCCAGAGATCGCAAACTCCACCCACAATGGCCGACGGAGGAAAAAAATGGATTTAGTTGCAGATTTTCCTGCAAAGTAATTTTCTTGATGGACTTTCCCAGAAAAAATGGACATCATTAAGAAAGGGCGGTCAACTCCAAAGCAAGCAAGCCTGTTACAGCAGAGAAGGCCTTGCAGGGCCTGACGGTCTACCACTGCTTGATACGTGTGTTTGTAGTGTTTACTATGTCAGTACATCCCAATAGTTGTTAAGGCTGATCGTAGGTCTAGCGGTCGATCATTTAAATATCAGCCTTGATACTTGTGTAATGTGTATGTCATGCTATTATTGGACACAGCTACTTGGTGAGCACTGGATCACTACGTACAAGCAACACAATTCACGAATCCACTCTCCACTAACGATCATTTTGATTCATACAGTATCTCAGAAATACCACGTGCTGATTTTTCTTAATAATTTCCCTTCAAAATAATACATTTGTATTCCATATTAAATCCATTCATATGCAGATGAAAATTTGGAATCAGGGGGGGGGGGGTTGTTATATGGGAGAATCCTAAAATTCAATGATTTTAAGAAAATTTTAAGGGTATGGCTTATACGCGGAAGTGGCTAATATGCGAAAAAATGGGGTATATATTTCCCAATCCGAATAAGCGTTAAGGCATTAGACTTCAATATTTATTGTATTTATTTATTTTATTTAATCATTTCGAAATGTATTTTGACAAAATCAGTGTCTAACACTGGCAGTCATTTCATAAATTCAGAAATAAATCACATCTTTTCCTTGATTTTATCGAAGTGATGTAAATGCTGATTTGGTCAACACCAAGGATTCATGCCATGTTGTCTTGGCCCACCATGACAAATTGATGGACCGAAAAAGAGACGCACTGCATTTGAGCATTGACACTACTATTCAAAAACACTTTACAATACAAGTGCATCTCTGCTGTCAGAGGAAAAGTAAGATAATAGAGTAACAGCCCTTAAAGGGGTGAAATTTTAATGCGGCACAACGGCCACAGTGAGGTTCATCGAAGCAGGCTCAACATTCATTATTGACGAACCTATTTAGTGCTTTGAAGAGCGGCAAAATGATACAAAATTCATTTCAAGTGTAAATCAATATAGTAATGCAACCTTTAGCACCAACCTAGCAAAGCTAATTAGCGTGTCTTTCGCATCAATTCTGCATATGTGGCGGTAAGAAGACGATTGTACAGATGGACACACGCCTTTGTTAAACGTTGCATTTAATCATTAAATTATTTCATGTTTCCATTATATTAAAGATTGTGGTTTTTTGAAGGGAAATTCCATTTAGTTACTGTGCTTTGAATATTTTGGAGTCTGCATCAAGTTATTGGTGTAGTCATGGGTGCTAAAAATCTTCTTCATTTGTTCCAATGCATGCACTGAAATTAAATTCCTAGGGCCAAAAATCAAACAAACTATTATTCAAACATGTTTGGTAATATTCTAAAGTGTTATGAACGGCAAGCCATTGAAGAATGGATTCTACACAAAACCCAATCGCAGGAATTCAAATGAACAACAATATTTATGTAACAAAAGGAGAACGCTAATGGGGTTAGGTAAGGTATGACATTAGCTATAGAAATAAAAAAGTAAAATGAAAGTAGCATGACTGAAAACATGACTGGAAACTCAAGATATTAAAACAGGAAAAAGTCCTTGGAGATAAACAATCGTAGTTCAGCAAAAAAAGTTTGTCAAGAAGGTTGGGTACTCACAGCAGCAAGCAAGGCAATAGCTCAACAACAGCTCACAGTGACAAGTGTCCTGAAATACTGGGTGTACCTAATGCGCCAAAGGTACAATGCACATCAATGCCCCTTTGGCTTAATAAGATGTTGAAAGTGCAATAGTGTGACTAAAGACAACAGGATATGGGAAAAAGTACAACAAAGAGAATTCATTATTAGATGGAATAGTGGATGGCGCGTCGGCCTCACAGTTCTGTGATCAAGCAAGTCCAGGTTCGGACCTTCATGTTTGGATGTACATGTCCGGACTTACACAGATTTTATATGGGTACTGGTCAAAGATTCAGGGTGTACTCTTCCTGGTTCCCATTGTTATCTGGAATAGGCTTTGGCAAACCCTGCAAATGTTGTGTGGATATCTTTCTCCAAGATGGCGCCATTCTTATTTGTTTAACATGTTTTACAGCCCTTCTATCTTTTTTAAATTACATTTGTACTTTATACGTTTTACTTCAATAGTTTTAGAACTTTATTTGTTCGGCTAGCCTGGCTTCTTTCTGCTACTTCTTTTTTGGAACCATTCAGCTATGCCTACGCTGTCATACACATGGGACCAGCTGTTACAATACGCAGATGAAGGAGCAACATCTCAATGCCGCTGGAAATTTGGAGCTGGACAAAAGTGCCGGGAGAAGAAGCAGAGCTTCTGATCAACCATTCCATCATGGGATAAGATGGAAAAGCTGTCGGCGCTTACCAGGCCGCTTACCACTCTGCTACTGTTGTCTTCAGCCCCAGACTGCTGAGGAACTGTGCAGATAAGCTTGGAAGAGAGACTGATTATTCTATACCTCGGTCCCAGTCTGCAGAAGTTCCCCATCTTGTGGAAGACTTTCTCTGTGTGGTTCCAGTTTTTGTCCAACTTTACAACGTATTTCTGAGTCTGTATCCGTTTTTGCTACCGCAACCAAGATGGCGCCATTCAAGTGGCAGCCGGTGGCAGTAGCCCAGTCCTCTCTTGCTCGTTTTGTGTTTTTGGTGCTTTTCTGTCTTAATGATTTGATTTGGTTATTCTTAATGATCCCATTTACTTTTATTTACTTTGCACTTTGTGCTTTTGCTTTGTTGTTCTGCTGCTTTGGCGACTGTACTGTTTAATTTATAACTATGCCTTTTCCTCTATCTGCATTCTCACCCTCTTGCTACTGTCACAATGAAATTTCCTGAATACGGGATAAATAAAGTTTTCCAATCCAATCCAATAAACGGAATTGAAAATGAATGAATTGTTAAGATAGGCTTTTTTCATTCATGCATCAAAGTACGTGTTATCCCCATAAGGGGGTACAGAGTGCTGTGTCTTATCCCGGATAACAAGGGGCAGTAGGCAGAGTATACAGTTGTGGTCAAAAGTTTACATACACTTGTGAAGAACATAATGTCATCGCGCTCTTGAGTTTCCAGTTCTTTCAAAAACTTAGATTTTTCTCTGATTGTGTGATTGGAACAGATAAGTCTTTGTAACAAAAAAACATTAATGAAGTTTGGTTCTTTTATGACTTTATTATGGATGAACAGAAAAAAAGTGATCAAATCTGCTGGGTCAAAAATATACATACAGCAGCGCTAATATTTGGTAACATGTCCCTTGGCCATTTTCACTTCAATTAGTTGCTTTTGGTAGCCATCCACAAGCTTATGGAAAGCTTCTGGTTGAATCTTTGACCACTCCTCTTGACAGAATTGGTGCAGTTCAGTTAAATTTGATGGCTTTCTGACATCGACATAGTTTCGTCTGCCACAGAACTCTTCTCCAGAAGGTCTTATCTTTGTCCATGTGATAAGCAGCAAACTTCAGTCGAGCCTTAAGGTGCCGCTTTTGGAGCAAGGGCTTCCTTCTTGCAAGCCAGCCTCTCAGTCCATTTCACTAACACAGCAGTTCAAATGGAATGGACAATACTAGTGAATAAACCCTTTAAATTCAAACCTGAAAGTTGAGAAAGACACACATAATTGGACGTCTATGATTGCCCATAGCAATGTCACAGGAAGAGTTATAACTGAAAGTAATGATAAATAATAAATGAATAAATAGGGATCAAATTGTATTTCAATGTTTGTTTATGTACAGAGTGTCAGAACTTCATCTCTGATCTAAGTGTAGGTCAGGCCAACCTTGAAGAAGAAAAAAACGATTGAGCAAAGTAGACTCAACTGTGTTGTACCTTTTATATTGTTATGTTTTAAAGTAAAAATCATTTTTTTAAGACAAGGACATCTGTGGGGAGAATATCCAATGTGAGGCTGAAGAGCTAAAAGGAAACATCCACATGTCCCGACGCAGGCTCACAGGCAGATATTGACTCGCCACCTCAGTAGCCGGCGAAACGTTGTCAATATTAAACGTTTCCGCTGACAAAAGTGCTGACAAAAGCTGGCATGTAATGGCCAAAAAGGCACAAGAAGGTGTTGTGATTTGACCCCCTCCAAAGCTGTGATTTGAGAGCAGCCGCCATGCCGAGGCACACGTTAACTTTCCATTTTCAGTTTATACGCCTTCCAAATTGCACTCCCCCCTACTCTACTATAAGCACATGGGGAATACTAATGCCGATGCATCAAAGCCAAACAAATGAGAAGAGAGAGGGGAAGGAGAGGTAAAAGGCCATGGAGAGAAACAAGTAATAGCACAGGACAAAGGGATGCAAACAAGCCATGGTTCACTTTGCATCAGTCCAATTTCCCATAAGAAATGATAAAATCATAGAAACACAGTAGTCTCACGCTACACAGGGCACCTCGGGTCAAATGGTGCAACATTAAGGTAGTGCTAACATTTTTTTCATTAATCATTCATCTTTGTAACACCAATCATCAAAAGGATTGCAGCACTTTCTGGAGCCTAACTCAGCTGTCTTCGGGTAAAAGGCAGACAACACCCTAGACTGGTCACCAGTCAGTCGTAGGGCACACAGAGAGACATATGACCAGCCGCACTCCCAATCATACTGCCACCATCAGGAATCGAGCCTGTGCCTGCCCATAGTGTTACCAAGATGCTTGTTATTCTGTCAATTAGATAACGTACCCATCCATGCAGATCATGTATGGGATATATTTTTTTTAATATAATTTCAACTTGGTATGGTAGGCTGGTTGGACAATTTAAATTGGATTGTGGGTATGAATAGTTGTTTGTTTCCTCTTGTCATGCAATTGGCAGGTGACAAGCCATCAATAGCAGCCAATAAACTAATATTATAAAATAAATATTAAATAAATTCATTTTAAACCCGCAATCTGTTTAACCAATTAGGTTCCTTGAAAAATGACATTATTGGGTCAAATTTGCTTTCATGTGTTCTAAAACCTCCCAAAATTATAATTGTACATATTGATGCTTTACAATATGTTAATAACAAATGGAAGTGGAGCAATATCAAGTTGTCTATGTTATCCTCCGAGGCAGCCATGGACGAAAAAGTTTGGACACCCACAACCCAAATCACTTATAGATTCTCAAATCTGATGATTATTTTTTTAAGGAGCGTGAAAAGGAAAAGTTCAACCTCCTCTTCTCTGCAGCCATCTGTTAGCAAGCACCCACACTCGTACCTTCTGCAATCTGCTCACAAAATATCAGCCATCCTTTATTTGAACAATTCCCATGAACTCAACCATTGTCATTATATGTGAAAGAAAAAAAATCTGCCTTATTTTTCCAAACATTTTAGCTCACTACACTACTATATTTTAATGTTGATAATCTGTGAGGTTAATATGCATTTATGTAATCCTCACTAAAAAAATTCAAAAAAACACTCATTTGACCTACTAAGCATATGCTATGATCGTGCCAAGATGTCATGGCGAGGTCGGAGAGATTTAGACCCAGTAGCGGGGAAGCAGGAGGGGATAAGGCGAATTGTGCAACTTTAATAAACTCTTTAATAACTCAGAATAGCCTAACAAAATAACAAGGACAAACGAAACCAAACCAGAGCATGGAGTACAGGTGACATCAAGGAGAATGGTAGCGTGGCTGCATGGCCATGGAATCATATGCAGGAATTTACCCAGGTACCTTCGCAGCGATGTATGCAGTATCCTGCAGTACAATCCGACAATGAATACCAATTCAGTCGTGTTTAAATACACACATGCGGAAGTAATCATGATGCACCCGCAGCTGCTCGAAACTAACCGCAAGACAGGAGGGACAAACGAGCCACTCCAGACAGCATAAAACAGTGGGATTAAGACGCAAGTCCCCTTTAGCATTTGGCTTCTGGAGCATTTTACAAAAGCATCAGATCGCATTGGCTAAGTTTTTTTTTTTTTAACATTTGTATTGTTTTCATACCTTGAGGGTCTATATGCATTAGAACCTTCTCCTAC
This sequence comes from Stigmatopora nigra, assembly GCF_051989575.1. Classification (NCBI taxonomy): domain Eukaryota; kingdom Metazoa; phylum Chordata; class Actinopteri; order Syngnathiformes; family Syngnathidae; genus Stigmatopora; species Stigmatopora nigra. Next base: position 2,969,046 of record NC_135511.1, on the reverse strand, counting down.
ATCTTTGTAAATGAACTTTGGTGAACCGCTCTTTCGTAGCCACCTCAATAACTCAAAACTCAAGTGTATTCTTCCTTTTTTTATTTTAACAAAATGAAAATAATACAATATTTATCTTTTAGAGTGTGCCCTTCTTCAGGTCCAAAGTCAGCTGGGATAGGCTCCAGCACTGCCCTGACACTAGTGAGGATAAAGCGGTTCAAAAAATTAATATTTATCTACCTAAAATATGTTGCATGAACCAGTCAGTTGATTCACAAAAATGTAGACTAACTGAGCAATTAGCAAGCAAGTAAGAAAAGCAAAGAAGGTGGTCCGAGAAAATATTTTGACAGCTTTATTCATTCTTCCTTGAGAGCACTCTTTGGAAATGCAACCCTTGACTGATATGCATCGGGGAATTTCCTCCTTGGCGAGGCCTTTGTAATGGCAAACCGTAGGCAGGGGCTAGAGGGCATCGGCCCAACTTGGGATGGCCTGTCAGCATACCAATCCGATTCTTATAAACTGTTAAGCTAAGTCGCCGGCCTGGCGGATGACTAGTAAGTGTATTGGCCTCATAGCTCTGGGGTCCTGGCTTCGAATCCACCTCAGTCCACCTGTGTGAAGTATTGGAGATTGGATAACTTTATTCATCCCGTATTTGGGAAATTACATTGTGGCAGTAGCGAGAGGGTGATTAGACAGAACAGCAAAACAAAAGCACAAAATACAAAGCAAATCAAAGTAAATGGAATCATCAAAACAATGAGACATAAAAGCAGCAAAAACACAAAACGAGCAAGAGTGGACGGAGCTACCACTACCTTTTGGTTACGGTAGCTAAATCGGACTCAAAAAGACGTCATAAAGTTGGACAAAAACTGGAAACACACACAGGATGTCTTGCACGAGATGGGGAACTTCGGCAGACTGTGACCGAGGTGGAGATGTTCTTGTCTTGTTGTTGCCTGCGTGGTTTTTCCTCTGATTTCCTCTCATATTCAAAAGATATGCATGATAGGCTGGTTGGACATTCAAAATTGCACCTGAGTATAAGTTTGAGCCCAAATGGTTCTCTCTCTCTTCTCGTCCCCTGCGATTGGAAGGGATATAGAAACAATTCCATGGCAAAATGTTTAGTATTGTGTTTTTGGGTGATATGAACAAGCATTCTTCCAGTGTTTTACAGGCTTGTCCAGCTGCTATTTAAAAAATTACAGTTTAAACCTGCCTTTTCTTGAGGAATGGCTAAGAGTCTATTGAGGCCATGGTAGTAGAGTGCATTGCCAATTATTTTCTCCATGACAATTTTACCTGCTGTCTCCAAGTATTTTTGGTGTGCTGAGAGGGTGGTCCTTGGCTTGTCAACTACTCTTTGTACAATCTTTCATACTTCCTAGTAATAAATCATGTGAAGAACTACTGAGCCTGGCATCCTGATGGTAAGTTGTTGATATGTAATGTTGTGATTTCTTTCCATAAGTGGATTTTTTGAGTTACTACCAATATCTTGTAGAAGTTTCATTTGAACTACATCTTTGATTTACATGTTCAATAATTATTTTCCCTATTCTACTTCTTCAATTTTCCTATAACTATACAGATAAAAATATATCAGCACAATAAGTGTAGATGGTATAAGTCACCGGTTGTCATGGGGATGAATGCGCCCCAGGGTCTAAATCTATTTCGAGGAGAAATTTGCTGGTAGATAGCAGAGATTGAGGAATGGATGTCCTCGTCGTCTTGATTTACTCCATCTCGTCTTGTTCAGCATTCCAATGACGAAGCGGCATCTCAATGAGCTATTTGTGATGAAGCCCATAACTGAACCTGTGGCAGGCTCTGGCCGCTCCGCCATGTTGATGTACAGTGTACATTTCTTTGTATGTGTTGGTAAATCTGTGCATGCCTAACAGGGATACCGGCGCGTGCATAATCGTGTTGACGATGGGGAAAACTTCCTCCTCCCGCCCCCGTTAACTGGGGGATCAAAGCCAATCTTCAATGTCATGCTAAATACCGTGCATCTTATTTGCGTGTGTGGATGTAAATGAGCCGCTGTAATAACATATGAGTCAAATCAAAGCAATCGGGGATCACCACTTCCAAATAAAAACACATTACATATTTAGTTTCAGTTGAGTCCTTTAATGTGAGACTTAATAGAACATTTTCTTACAGCAGTACTAAGAGATTAACATTTCAAACCGTGACCATGGTTCAAACTTAAACGTTGCTTGGGACCAAAATTACAACTGCATTTTTCCACTCAATTTGAGCTTTCAAAAAGCATGTCAAAGTTCCCTTTGTTATATGTAAAACATGCAAAACATAAGAGTGGACAGAGCTACTGCCAGTGGCTGCCGCGAAAAATGGCGCCTTTATAGGGAGAGGGGTAAAAAGAAAAAAAGGTTTGGATTTTATTTACTGCGCGCCGTGTGATTGCTGCTGCACAGAGAAGACGATAGTTAGCAATTGCGCACGCGCACAGCTTAGGGAACATTGCTGTGAGCACGTACAAAAGCGAGCACAGGTTATTTACGTTGCTATACAACTGCTGCTCGCACAAGCTGTACGTTAGTGTGGCAGTCCAAATCTGCCTGCTCTAATGTCCTAAAGTTATGTCCTTGTAGATTTCCTACACAACTGCAAATTGCCATCATAGCGAAAAGTCACATGCACTCTTTACAGTATAATTAGCTAATGGTGTTGCCGTATCTATTTTCTAAAGAAATAAACTTTAATTATGTCAGTGCTGGAAATTAATTGAATTGAATGGTTTTTTTGTCATTATATAAGTATTAGAAATGGACGGCACAGATATATAATAAATTAATAATCAATAGGTAACAAATAAATAGGTATTCAACATAATAATTAGTCAACATACTAAGTGGTCAACATAATAACTAGTCAACATAATAAATAGTCAACATAATAAGTAGTCAACATAATAAGCAGTCAACATAATAAGTAGTCAACATCATAAGTAGTCAACATAATAAGTAGTCAACATAATAAGTAGTCAACATAATAAGTAGTCAACATAATAAGTAGTCAACATAATAAGTAGTCAACATAATAAGTAGTCAACATAATAAGTAGTCAACATAATAAGTAGTCAACATAATAAGTAGTCAACATAATAAGTAGTCAACATAATAAGTAGTCAACATAATAAGTAGTCAACATAATAAGTAGTCAACATAATAAGTAGTCAACATAATAAGTAGTCAACATAATGAGTTGTCAACATAATAAGTAGTCAACATAATAAGTAGTCAACATAATAAGTAGTCAACATAATAAGTAGTCAACATAATAAGTAGTCAACATAATAAGTAGTCAACATAATCAATAGTCAACATAATAAGTAGTCAACATAATAAGTAGTCAACGTAATAAGTAGTCAACGTAATACGTAAGTATTCAACGTAATAAGTAGTCAACGTAATAAGTAGTCAACATAATCAGTAGTCAACAGAATCAGTAGTCAACATAATGAGTAGTCAACATAATAAGTAGTCAACATAATAAGTAGTCAACATAATAAGTAGTCAACATAATAAGTAGTCAACATAATAAGTAGTCAACATAATCAGTAGTCAACATAATCAGTAGTCAACATAATAAGTAGTCAACATAATAAGTAGTCAACGTATCAAGTAGTCAACGTAATAAGTAGTCAACGTAATAAGTAGTCAACGTAATAAGTAGTCAACGTAATAAGTAGTCAACATAATAAGTAGTCAACATATAAGTAGTCAACATAATAAGTAGTCAACATAATAAGTAGTCAACATAATAAGTAGTCAACATAATAAGATGTCAACATAATAAGTAGTCAACATAATAAGTAGTCAACATAATAAGTAGTCAACATAATAAGTAGTCAACATAATAAGTAGTCAACATAATAAGTAGTCAACATAATAAGTAGTCAACATAATAAGTAGTCAACATAATAAGTAGTCAACATAATAAGTAGTCAACATAATAAGTAGTCAACATAATGAGTTGTCAACATAATAAGTAGTCAACATAATAAGTAGTCAACATAATAAGTAGTCAACATAATAAGTAGTCAACATAATAAGTAGTCAACATAATAAGTAGTCAACATAATAAATAGTCAACATAATAAGTAGTCAACATAATAAGTAGTCAACGTAATAAGTAGTCAACGTAATACGTAAGTATTCAACGTAATAAGTAGTCAACGTAATAAGTAGTCAACATAATCAGTAGTCAACAGAATCAGTAGTCAACATAATGAGTAGTCAACATAATAAGTAGTCAACATAATAAGTAGTCAACATAATAAGTAGTCAACATAATAAGTAGTCAACATAATAAGTAGTCAACATAATCAGTAGTCAACATAATCAGTAGTCAACATAATAAGTAGTCAACATAATAAGTAGTCAACGTATCAAGTAGTCAACGTAATAAGTAGTCAACGTAATAAGTAGTCAACGTAATAAGTAGTCAACGTAATAAGTAGTCAACGTAATAAGTAGTCAACATAATGAGTAGTCAACATATAAGTAGTCAACATAATAAGTAGTCAACATAATAAGTAGTCAACATAATAAGTAGTCAACATAATAAGATGTCAACATAATAAGTAGTCAACATAATAAGTAGTCAACATAATAAGTAGTCAACATAATAAGTAGTCAACATAATAAGTAGTCAACATAATCAGTAGTCAACATAATCAGTAGTCAACATAATCAGTAGTCAACATAATCAGTAGTCAACATAATCAGTAGTCAACATAATCAGTAGTCAACATAATGATGATCTTTTGGTTTGTGTCTATCAATCTCTGCAGTTTTGTCCTGTCTGCTTCTCTGCAGCTTTGGTGACACACTGACACAGCATAGGTCAGCATGCTCTCAATGGTTGACCGGTAGAAGGTCACCAGCAGGTTGGTCTTCCCAAGTGCTGTTGTGTTTGCTCCAGGAATTTGAAAGTGTCCACTCGGTCCACACATTCGAGCGGCCTTGTTCCGCCAGGACTCCACAATATAGTTATTTATACATTTTAGTGCACGAGGAGTCGCGGTGGCAAATTACCATCACCAAACCCAGGGAAATGCACAGTTTGCATCATTTTAGATGTTTTATTTCATGCTGAAGTGACCCAAAGTACAAACATGTGTAGGTGATGTCCCAATAGTTTGCCTCGTTTGAAGCATATTGAAAGCATATGGAACTGAAGTAATATTTCTTGTAAAATAAATAGAATCAATATTACAAAACAAATGATTTTATTCAAACATTATTCATACAGTAGCGTCATAATAGCACAAACTGCTACTGTTAATATTTAAAAGGAATATTATGTTTTACAGGAACATAACCAAGACATAATTGGATCATTTTACCCAGCCAATCACAAGAAACCAAAGAGTGGGATTTGTGACAACACATGATGAAAAGCAAATAGATGAATGAACTAGATCTTACTTTTTTTTTGTTTTCAACATTTGGCAGTGTATTTGTATTCTGTGGAAATTTCGTTTTTCTTAGATACTTGAACAAGCACTTTGAATTAGAACCACTTTTTAGTTTACAGTTTGAATTATTTACATTCACGTGTGGTGGTGTGCTTAATGCTTTTATATGGTCGTCAGTGATATTTGATGTCAAGATGTTGGAAATAAAATATTTCACTGATGTATTTTTTCAGGTAGGCCCGGCATATGACTTGTTAGCGCGTCGGTCTCACAGTTCTGGAATTCTGGGTTCAAATCCACATCGGTCCACCTGTCTGGAGTTTACTTGTTCTCCCTGGCCCTGCGTGGGTTACCCGGTTTCCCGCAACAGTCCAAACACATCCATGGTGGGCTGGTGGGACACTCTAAATTGCCCATAGGTATGATTGTCAGAGGGAATGCTGTCTGTCTCCTTGTAACCTCTGATCCGACAATAGTATAGACTGAGTATATAATAGTATTGCAATTTTGTTGTTTTATCAAAGTAGATTGCTTAATTTACATTTAAAAAACCAGAAGCCATTTATTTACAAATGTTATTCCACTTTAGTTTATATATGTAAATGTTCAGATATCATAATGAGATAAACCGTTATTCCATGATTTGGATGAGGCAAAATAACATGCTTTTTCTCTCCAATATGTTGTTATAATCATTTGTTTCAGATGTAGCATATAACATTAATGTTAGTTTATTATTTCAATGTATGCTTCTTTATTCAGTACTTTTGCAATGAACACTTTCTCTATTTAATATACTTACGTAGTCCTCCAACGCTTGTCTATTTGTTAACTCTTTGGCTGCCATTAACAGGACTCAACATTTGCACCATTTGAAATGGAAGGGTTTGTTCAATTGCTGGCACCCTCCCACTTCAAAAGGGTGGACAATCACTAGTTACAAGGCAATTGAAACTCGCAGCGGAAGAATGAAAATAACCACATGATCGGATGTGCATCATAATAATCAAGGGCACTGAATTAGTTGAACAAACCCCTCGGTTTGGAAGTATCCTAACAGACCCAATGACATCCTGAGAAAACGTTCTGTTCTCCTCTCTCTTTTCTTTCCTTTCTGCCCCGACTTATCAGCGATGGCACCGGCAAGGAAGCCCTGTGCCGAGTAACACCCGAGGGCCTCTGACCGATCGCCCACCTGCTTTCCTGCTTCCTGTCTCCTCTCACCTCTAGGTCAAACACAGCTGTTGGTGGGATTCAACCACCACAATTGTCAAGTCATCAAGAAAAGACACACAAACACGTACAAGCCAGGCTTAAGGTAAAAGTGCTTGTATATAATTCGACACACCAAAACTCAGGATATGCGCAGGAATATAAAATAAAAAAGGGCATTTCTGGAATTAAGGCTCAAAAAAATTGCCAAAAAAAATCAGTCATTCCAATATTTAACAGTTGGAAAAAAATGACCCGATATCAACATCAAGTGAGACACGAACTGAAAGTGATTAAAAAAATGACCTAAAATCTAAGCCCCCAACCGAAACCACAATGTTTTTTGTTTTTTTTTGGGTTTTATTAATAATGCAAAACATTTAGTTTGAAGCCTTCTTAATAGTATACCCATTGGCTGACAATGATGAATTACCATTCGATTACACCCTCTGTCTAAATTGATTGGACAGTTAGGGCTGGGGATGGCATCCAATAAGTTTACAAGGAAATGGCCCAAAAATAATTATGGAATATTGACGGAAAATAAATGCAGATATTTGTCTTTGTGGGACTTCACCAGTAGGAATTGCATCTTCCATTTAGAAAAAGGGAAAAAAACACCAACTTTGCGACAAAATCCGACAATGTCCAACATATACATGTTTATTTAACAAAAATAATGGTGGAAGAAGAAAAGTCCCAAAGCTGCATCGAGAGCATTTTGACAATGTTTGGAAACCAAGAGAAAGAAAAAGAGAAAGCGAACAAACCGGAAATCTGTTATTACATGTGTGAGCAGCGTTTGCAAAAAGCCATGGGCCAACTTTGGATGGCAGCTGCCTGATAAGTAGTTTCAGTGGGCTTACAATCTGCCTCCTCTCCTCAAATTACGTTTGTGAACATTTCTTTATTAATGTCAGCGCCTGTGGGGATAATGCGCAACTATCACTGCTTCTATGTTTGCTGGCTTTGTGATGAGATGGTAAAAACCTCTCTGCATTTTCTTACTAACACAAATGGTAATTTCATACTAGTTATCACAAGTTATTTTTGCTCAAACTTCAGAATTCAATCAATTCATAAATGACTGACTTATTTTTGATGTGATGGGGCCTCTACTTTTATGAATCACCGACAAAAAGATGATATTGTGACAAATCAAACCAGTGGATGGAAAAATAATTCTCAAAAGTTGCTTTTCAAAATATACTGCTTAAAAAAAAAAAAAATACCATTATAAAAAATACCTTGAGATACGAGCTTAATGTTTTCCAAGACCAAGCTCGTATGTCAATTTACTCATATTTCAAATCCAATTTTCCCTCAAAAAACAACTAAAAACAAATTCCTTTGTTCTAATTCATCACTTGCACTCACAAAGTAACAAATACAGTGCTGTGAAAAAGTATTGCCCCCTTCCTGATTTCTGTGTCTTTTACATATTTATCACACCAATTTTAGTATGACACAGAGACAACCTGGGGAAATAGTAAATGCAGTTTCTTAACAATGATTATGCCACCTTTGGCAGCAATAACTGAAATCAAGCGTTCACGATAATTTATGGTGAGTCTTCCCCAACGCTTTGGAGGAATTTTGGCCCACTCTATTGTGCAGAATTGTTTCAATTCTGTAATATTAGAAGTTTTTTTTTGCAAGAACAGCCCGTTTCAGATCAAACAATAGCATTTCAATAGGCTTTGACTTGGCCACTCCAAATCCTTAACTTAGTTTTTTTACCCTTTCAGAGGTGGAGCTGCTCGTGTACTTTGGATTATTGTCATGCTTTATGCTCCAAGAGGAAATTTTGATTTTGAGCGCACAAACTGAGGGCCTTGCTGGTAGACAGCAGAATTACTTCTTTCATCAATTACGGCAAGTCATCCTGGTCCTGAGGTAGGAAAGCAGCCCAAGACCATCACGCTGCCATCACTGTTCGTCACTGTTGATGGTCTTCCTTTGATGGTCTTCCTTTGATGGAATACAATGCAATTTTCTTGCCAAATGTAACGCCCTGCACACCTTCCAATAAGTTGTTCTAAAAGTGTGGAGGATCATCACGATGTTTTTTTGGCAAATGTAAGACGGGCCTTTATATATTTTTTGGACTTGGACAGCAATGTTTTTCGCCTTGAAACTTTGCCATGGATGCCAGCTTTGACCAGTATTTTTCTGATAGTACAGTTACGGACATTGACCTTGACTCGTTCTGAGTCGTCGGCCCCTTGAAGTATTTTTAGCTGGGCAATCACTCCAGGGAAGGTTTACCACTGTTCCCAGTTACCCCCATTTGTGAATAATTGCTCTAACACTACTTTGTTGGAGCCCCAAAGACTTGGAAATGGTTCTGTAACCTTTTCCAAACTGATAGATGTCAATCACTTTTTTTGCATTTCTTCTTGAATTTCTTTTTATCTTGGCATGATGCTCTGATCCTGTAGACTGACTTAACCTTGTCTCACACATTCTATTTCAGTGTTTTCTTTATTCAACACGTGGTCGCAATCAAGTATGGGGGTGGCCTGTGGAATTGAACTCTGCTTTCAGACAATTATTTTTAGTCAAAGTAATTGTTTTATTTAACACAGGAGAGCGATTTCTTTTTCACAGAGGGCCAGACAAGTTTGGATCTTTTTCTGCCTTGGCAAATAAAATCATCGTTTATAAACTGCATTTTCTCTTTCCGTGGGTTGTCTCGGTGACATATGACAATTGATTTGATGGTCTGAAACTTGTGTCATAATGTTAGGTTCATTAATAATTACCCTTGTTCGTAATTATCAATAACTGCAGGCAGACATCTTATTAAATTATTGACATTTAATTAAATAGATTGGATCACGGATTAAAACCTCAGAGGGGAGATTCAACAAGCAAGGGTTTCCCCCTACAACTTCGGAGCATCTCCTCGATTAGACATTTTCGTACGACTCTTGCCATGAATCAAAACAATTTACAGAGTTGTTGATCATTTCATCATGTGTGAGTAAAAACAACATCTGGAACTACAATAACAATCAAAGTATTTTACCAAAAACAAGACAGGAGACTAGACCTAACAACACTTGAATTAGAACAATCACGCCTTCATTTGACCTAAAAATCATACAACAATTACATAAAGAAACCCGAAGTGCGTCACGAGTGTTATGGAAATGGCAGAAACAACATCCAGTGACCCTGGCTCCGTTGTCTTGGATAAGAAGTCCACGTGAGAGTGGACCAGGTGGCTGGTTATGACCTCGAGCCGAACAATTGGGAAGAATAATTTAATGATTTTTACAGAATAAACCCAACACATAAATATGCAAAAAAACACAGAAATCAGGAAGGGGGCAAATACATTTTTGCACTGTGCCTAACGAGTGGTTATGATCTACAATAATTGACATTATTGTGTACAGTATTGTGCAGAGTTCTTACCTTTGAGACAGACGGTGGAGGAGACTTGAAACGTTCGTTTTGCTATGCTTCTGTGACACTACGTAACATAACATAACATAAGATCTAAATTGAACTTAAATTAAGTGCCCTTACGATACACACTTAAAAATAGATTGAACTTTGTTGGGTACTAGTGTGAGCAACATCACCATTGCTCGCTATATGCACACACCAGTATCACACCTGCCATAAGCAGGTGCATGTCTACTACACATAAATGATTTAGCAATAATAAAACGTAATAATAATTAATATCTATGAATGGGCGGCCCAGCGAATGAGTGGTTCGTGCGTCGGCCTCACAGCTCTGGGGTCCTGGGTTCAAATCCAGGTCAGTCCACCTGTGTTGAATTTTCATATTCTCCCTGTGCCTGCGTGTGTTTTCTCTGAGTACTCAGAGTTTTCCTCCCACATCCCAAAAAGATGCATGGTAGGGTGATTGGACACTCTTTGCCCCTCACAAATTGCCCCTAGGTATGGGTCTGAGTGTGCATGGCTGTCCGTCTCCTTGTGCCCTCCGATGGGGTGGCCACCGATACAGTGTCCCCCGCCCCTAGCCCAAAGTCAGCAGGAATAGGCTCCAGTGATAAAGTGAATAAAGCGGTTCAGAAAATGAATGAAAAAATATATATGAATAAAACATCTTCATAAATGGAATTAGAATATGCACAAATCTGACTTAAATTTGACCTTATTTTACACATCTGTCCTCATTTCTCATACTCATTAAAATGACTTTTCTGCTGGACGTGTCACTTGAGATAGTCAAGTTTCCATTTATATGCAATTTTTTTTTTCCATGATTTTGCTTTGATTTATTTAATAAGGATAGCACATATTAATGAACATTAATATACATGTTAATGAACATATATGTAAGATTGTAGCCAAGGGCTAAATTCCATTTATAGTCCATTGTGTAGGTTGAAGACAAACAATCACACATACTAGACACACAGACACGCACGCACGCACACAACCACACCCACTAGATTTAGAACTTTAGACAGTTCTGAACCGATTTCACCGCTTGATAGACTGGACGAAAAGCATTAGAGTGGACAGAGTTACTGCCACTGGCTGCCGCGTAAAAGGCACCATCATGGGGAAAGGGGTTAAAAAAAGTTTGGATTTTATTTACTGCGCGCCATATGATTGTTGCTGCGCAGAGAAGACGAGAATACTGCGCAATTGCGCACGCACACAGATTAGAGGAAGCATTGCTCAGAACTAACCACTACTCCATCGGGTTGCCCACCCACATTGGTGGCGGGCAAGTTTTCGAAAGTAGAATCTGCCATTTCCACAAAGGGCTTCTTGACAGTCTCTTTTGCTTTCCTTTCAGCGAAACATTCACTAAGGAAATAGGTATTAGAAGTGTGTGCCACCCATTTACAAGGCAATTTATTTTGGAAGTTAAAATGCAGCTAGGAGGCATTGCAATAATTCAGCACGAATATTGATCAATCTCCATCTCCTCTTAAAAGCACCACATGACAACAAGACTCAATACGCTTAAAAATACCACAGACACAAACTTATCATTTCTTATTTATGTAGGTTCAACAATATATAAAGCTTCAGCTTCGCGTGAACCAACATTTGTGCTCAACTAGTAACATCTTTTAGTTTCCACCAGGCCACAGAAGAAACCTGAGGAGATCTGTGTCTCCATCCTTCCTTCACTTAATTGAACATGGCTTCCACGTCTACTATAATTGGCACGGACTCTTGTTGGAACCTTAAAATAACTCTCATCAATGAGCTCTTCAGATCAGCCCCCTACAGAAGCTCCTCATTCATTGATATTCTTTGGTAGCTGGTGCCACAATCTAAGACGCACAACTTCTCCTTGGTCAGCTATCTGACTCCACGGTGTGGCAAATGCCATGTTCGTCCATTCTAAGGGTTCATGCTCATCACCTTTAAGTTGAACTGCATATCAAGCCCCTTGCTAGAAGGTTATCAATAAATATCAGATACCGTATTTTTCAAGTATAAAGAGCACCCATGATTTGTGACTAAAAATTGCTATAACATTTTTCCTCTGCTCACACCAAGGATTGTACCGGTGATGGCAACTGGACTTTTTCACCAGCGGAGGCCAGTTTTTCACCAGGATTTTGTCATAAAAGCAAAGACCTCATGTATTACTCACAACCAACGTTTGGTTCAGGTTTTTGGTACAAAATTTTGCGCGTTATACTCGAATAAATATGGTACTTGTTAGGAGTAGCCTGCTATTTTTTTTCCTTTCGCGTTTTCCCAACTCTCGTTTGTTTCATGTTTTGTTTCATAAGTCCTTGTTATTTTGTAAGGTCCCTCCTAAGTTATTAAAGTTTTGGTTATGAGCACTATTTGCCTTATCCTCACCTGCTTTCCCGCGACTGGGTCCTAATTTTCCGTACCTCACCTCGACGTCTCCCATGGACGTAACAGTACTTTTGAAATTGGACATCCTTTTTGTATCTTTAAGTTTAGAGCACACAGCCGGGCAACTTTCTTTGGTTTGGATTGGATTGGATAATTTTATTCATTCCGTATTCAGGAAATTTAATTGTGACAGTAGGAAGAGGGTGAGAATGCAGATACAGGAAAGGCATAATTACACATCCTGACCGTGTCAGGAGTGGCTGGATTGCCCCTCCTGGCATGACGTCACGATTATTATCAGCTGTGGCTAATTACGTGATCAGACTATTTTTGGTATATAAGCATTATGGTTTTCTGTGAACGCTGTCGGATCGTTCTGGTTTCGTTTCCTGTTATTCCTCGTAGTCATTGCCGTTCCCATTGACGCCACGCTGCAATGTTCTTTACGTTTGTAATGAGTGATCAAGCTAAGTTGTTTATGTTATGTTACCCCGTTTATTAAATCTAGCTACAAGATCAACAGATCTGCCTCCCCTTTTCCATTTACTTCGGCGACTCTGCATCTGGGTTCAACTTCCCCTCCGATCGCGTCGCACTACGCGGCGCGATCATAACAGACCGGACGATTCGGCGAAATAGGTTTCGCCAACGGACGTCTGGCCGAGGGACAGTTCGCCGAGGGGGCGTTTGGCCGAACGGAGAGTTAACCGAACGGATAGTTAGCCGACCAGATAGCCAGCCAACGGACGTTGCGCGGACGCGCTCACCCGCCCCCGTACGTTGCGCCGACGCGCTTGCCCCGTCCCCGGTCGTGTGTGTAGATGTTTTTTAACCTCGGTCATTCATTTAGAATAACAAGATGAGATGAAAAGTTTAATTTTGAGCTTAAGCCTTTCTTGGGGTGTTTGCATGTTCACCCTGTACGTGTATGGCTTTTCTCTGGTTACTTCAATTTTGTCCCACATTTCCAAAAACATGCACAGGATGCTCATTGACCACTCCAAATTGTCCGTATGTATGAGTGTGTGTCTGTGCGTGCGAGTGTACTCGTTTGTGTAGTGTTAGTGCAGTCTCATTGTGAGGTTTCTGCTGGAGCAGTTGGAACAAAAACGTGCAGCCACCCAGCCCTCGAGGACTGGTCACCAGTCAGCTGTACATCCCAGACAAAGAAAAAAAACATTGCATAGGAATCAATCCCACACTGCCTGCTCCAAAGTTAATTGAATTAACTGCCACACTAAAAGTTTAGTAATAAAAATATTTATTCATTTTTAGTACCACTTAACCTCATAAGGGATGCAGGGCGTGTTGGAGTCTACACCAGGAAACTGCAGGCATCAGATGGGGGCTACCCTGAAATGGTGGGGTGCCAATTACAGTAATAATTCATCTATTCATTCGCCATCCAGCGCAATCATTCATTTATTTTCTGAACTGCTTATCTTCATTATTTGCTAAAGTTAGAGTCTATCCCAGCTAACTACGGGCACCAGGCAGGGGACACCCTGTATCAGTGGCGGGCCAATTGCAGGGCACAATCAGCCGGACAACCATTCACGCTTATACTCTAACCTAGTGCCAATTTAGAGTGTTCAAACAGCAGTACCCGGAGAAGGACCGACCTGGGATCGACCCCAATGCAATCAATATCAATAAAATATAATCATTCTCTGTCACTATTTGTCAAAGGATTTTATACAGAATTTGCGAAGCAGCAACGTCTAATGTCATCGAGTAGAGCAATGCATGACGCCAGGACCACAATTCGTGATGTATGACATGTTTATCTGAATCCAACAGCACAGCGCCATGTTCATATCCTCCTTAGGATACCCATGAGATGTATTTTATGACATTTACATGCAACTTAGACTTCCTCACAATTTTTCCCATATAAACATGATCCATTTTCAAAAAGGCCACAAAGCCATGAGAAGTAAATTAAGACCATTAAACAACTTGCAGAATTACATAAAATGCTGTAAAAAGTGATAAAACAGGCCAGATGTACTTGCTGTTTCTAAGGCGATGAAATAAACTCGCAAAAAATGCGGACCTCTGACATTTGCATAAAAATATGTTAATGGGTGACACATTTCTTGGTGTTTATTGTTTGTAAGTGCTTTATATACTACGTCGTCAGCACGGTAAAAAAAAGCAGAAAATGCAATGACAATCTGCACAAAGTTAATTTACTGTATGAATATTATGGTGTAGGCCATCAAAACAAATCCCAGCAATTTTTTTATGTCTCTGTTTGCTATTTTGCTGAAAACCTTTCAAAACGGAAAGGTAAAAGGAAATTCTTTCGGATTGGATGGGATTGAATAACTTTATCCATCTCGTATTCGGGAAATTTTGTTGTCACAGTAGCAAGAGGGCGAGGATGCCGAAATAGGAAAGGCATTTTAGACATAAATAGATAGGTAATAAGTGAGTTAATAAATAAATGAATAAAGATGAATACATATAGAAAAAAAAAAAAAAAAATATATATATATATATATATATATATATATATATATATATATATCTATCTATATCTATATATCTATATATATATATATATATATATATATATATATCTATATATATATATATATATCTATATATATATATATATATCTATATATATATATATATATATATATATATATATATATATATATATATATATATATATATATATATATATATATATATATATATATATATATATATATATATATATATATATATATATATATATATATATAGATATAGATATAGATATAGATATAGATATATTATGTCTTTACCCTGGATGTTCACCTGAGTGGTCTGTTGAGCGGTCCTCGGAAAGTCGATGACAATTTTCTTTGTCTTGCTGGTGTTGATGTAGATGTGGCTTTGCCTAAACCAGTCAACAAAGGCTGTGATGACTCCCCTGTACTCAAGGTCCTTCCCGTCCATCACTCGTCCAACAATAGCGGTGTCGTCAGCGAACTTATGGAGGTGGCAGGTGTCCGTATTATGTTTGAAGTCTGATGTGTAGAGGGAGAAGAGGAGTGGGGAGAGCACTGTGCCTTGTGGGGCCCCCGTGCTGCAAGCTACCTCATCAGACGTACAGTCTTGGATTCACATATTGTGGTCTGTCAGTGAGGGAGTCAATGACCCGTGCAGCTAGGTGGTTTCTTACTCCAGCTTCTTCCAGTTTTGCTCTCAGTAGGACCGGCTGAAGGGTGTTGCAAAGGCAGGATCCTGGGCAAAGCAAGAGGTCAGTGATCAGACATCCGACTACACTTGACTAGAACACAAGAAGGTATGATAGTAAACTGTGAGAGATGATAGGTGACATGGTGGACATCTGCCATTGCTCCACGCATCTTGTGTTGGCCCCATAAGTGGATGACATACACCCACTCCTACGCCTTGCCTGTGTCTCCATAGCACGTTCATGCTGTGCGACATAGAAAGTTCCAGACAATAGACTGACAGAGGATCTGGTGAGCCAGGGCCCAACCAAACACCCAATCACCTGCACTGCAGACCGCGACCATGAACCTAGAGGAGCCACTCCACCAGTGAAATTATGAGCCCCACTTTTCTTGCAAATGAAAAATTATTGCTATTGTCCATAAACTGTTTAACCATTTTTCTCATGCACTTGTTCACAAAAAGGCAAAGCTCATCCCAGCCTTGGTTGTAAATGGGGATGCCCACAGAAGTGAGAGCAATTCGGGGAAGCTCATTTCATAACCAATTATGATGCCCACCTGTTCCCAATTAGTCAGTTCACCTGTGAGATGTTCCAAACAGGTGTTGGATGATCATTCTTCCACTCTCTCAGTCTTTTTGCCACCTGCCCTATTTTAATGTGTTGCAGCCGCAAAATTTGAAGATCAGGATTATTCGCAAAAAATATCATCATAAACATTGATTATCTTTTTTTGTGGTTTATTCTTTTGAATATGTGATCAAAATGATTAGCAAATCATTTCATCCAGTATTTTTTGTGTTAACCACAATATTCTAAATTCATTGGAATTTAAGTGTGAAATGGTGTTTACAATTTGGGATCATGATGTTAAGTCATTGAGAGAAGACTCAATAATGATAAAGGCATATTGGAAAATTTGAAATAATAAACGTCATTCATTTGACTAAAAAAGACATCTGATCCATTCTAACTGGGATTGCCTGTGTTACTATACTTTGTCGACGTCAAGCATGGAACGTAGGAGGGCGGGGTGCAGGGGTATCAATTAATTAACAATGACTAGAATCAAATATCAAACCTGAAGGCAAGACATGGGGAGATGAGGTACATGGAACATGGCATGGTAACTAGGCATAAAGTAAACTAAGTTGACAATCCGACAATGACTCACGAACATACAGAGTTTAAATAGATAGATAGGGGTCGATTAGAATTAGGAACACCTGGGTAACAAGAGGGCTCAAGCAGGGGATACACCATGGGCGGAGAAACAACAGGTGAACACAATGGGCAATCACTCGGACAGCACAGGGAAAAATGCAGAACAAAACCAACCAACACCCCAGCAAACCCTTACAGCCTGTCCTATCAGTTCAATTAGATTTACCAGTTAACACCTGATTTAAATTCACAGGACTAAGAGAGCAACATGACTCAACCGCTCATCTTAGAAATTTAAATAGAACAAATATATATATATATATATATATATATATATATATATATATATATATATATATATATACACACACACCTGGTCAGGTGCGCCTGAACGGAGGGGACGGGAATATCCGTAAGGGCGGTTGATAGAAATGGCAGATATCCAGTCCCTGCCCGATCAACAATCCTTGGAGAAGTCCATGTGAGAGTGGACTAGGCGGCAGTTCATGACCTCGCCACACTTTGAGAATAATAAGAGAATGATTTAACAAAGAAATGACTTAATACAACTATATTTATAATAGTAATACAGAATAAACCCAACATTCCCCCGTTTTTATAATATGTATGTTATTAATCATTTCTTAGTGATCACGAATGGAAATGTCGGTGACTGCGATTTTATCCGCCTACTCCTTACTCCCATGGCTGGTCTGAAAGAGAAAAAACATAATCATATTCGTCCAATTGGTCCTCGGATTTACCGTACTCCTGGACCTCACTGCTTTCCCCAAACCGTCCCATAAGATACAACTCATGTACTTTAGAATTTGTAGGGGCAATTGCAGTAGTTATAAGTCGGCTTAGCAAGTAGCGCAAACAGGGGATACTACATCACTCACACAATGTTAGGATAGCGGTAATTGTGCCTATAGTCACCACGAAGAATGTAGCCAAATCTTATCCCACCAATCTGACAATGCGGACATATCTACTCCAGAGTGCTCTTGCATATTGCGGTTCAGTGTTTGCAGGCCAGTAATGGCCCTGGTGAGAGATCCACTGGGTGACGTGTTGTTCGGTATGAAGGTGCAACATTGTTTTCCAAACATTGCACACACGCCCCCTGTTTCAAGGATCAGAAACTATTAGAAACTATGTCGGCTGGGATTCCATGCACCAGAAAACATGCTGTGGAAGGAGGGCGCTCGTCTCCTGGGCTTGGAAAACCGGTCGACTATGGTTAGTAAGGCGGTGTTACCCTGGGATTCAGGAAGGCCCGTGACAAAGTAGACAGCAATGTGAGACTAGGGACAACTGGAAATTGGAAGTGGGAGGAGTAGAGCGGAGCGTGGCTTGGTGGAGGATTTGTTGCGCGCGCACACTTGGCAGGCAGATACGAAAGATCGTTTGTCTGCCCTTAACGTCCTCCACCAAAAGCGTTGACGCAACACCGCCAGTGTGGGGTAACCCCCTAGGTGGCAGGTCAGGCGGGAGTTGTGGGCCCATTCTAGCACCTTGGAATACATTGGGGTCGGATCATAAAGCTCCTTATGTGTACCTTGACTTGGGTCCGGCTCCAAATCTTGGGCCCTCAGTACTTCGGCCTCCAGCCCCGTCCACATACTCCCCACAGTACAGGAGAGGGGTAGGCTAGTTGGGGGCTCCTCCTCCGAGTTCCGGAAATGGGAAACGCGGGATAACGCATCCGGCTCCTTCCTTTCCGTTCCTGGAACCTGGGATATAGTTTAGCGTGAAGTTATACCTACTAAAATACATGATCCACCTGGCCTGGCGAGGGTTCAGCCTCCGGGCCGACCTGAGGTATTCAAGGTTTTTGTGGTCCGTTTCAACTGTGAAAGGCTGGCTAACCTTTTCCAGGTGGTGCCGCCATTCTTCCAGAGCCATCATCACCGTGAGCAGTTCCCGGTCCCCAATGCCGTAGTTGCGTTCCGCAGGAGACAGCCTACGGGAAAAGAAGGCGCAAGGGTTCAACTTCCCATCCGCCTGTTTAAGCTGGGAGAGGACAGCGCCGAACCCCCACCTCCGAGGCGTCGACCTCCACCTGGAACTGCAATTCAGGGTCTGGGTGGGCGAGCACAGGAGCAAAGGTAAAACGGGACTTCAGATCAATGAACGCCGCTTCCGCTCTGTCTGACCAACGGAATGGGAGTTTTGTGGATGTGAGTACTGTAATGGGGGCGGCGACGCGGCTATAGTTCCTGATAAAACGCCTATAGAAGTTTGCAAACTCCAAAACGCGATGTAGCTCCTTTCTCCCCTTTAGCCTGGGCCACTGAGTTACGACTGCCACTTTTGTGGCATCCAATCCGCACCTCCCCATCGGCCACCACATACCCCAAAAAAGTGGTCTGAGGGACATGGAATTCACATTTCTCAGCCTTGATGTAAAGGTGCTTTTCCAGGAGGCGTTGCCACACTTTGCGCATGTGCTGCTCATGCTCCTCAAGGTTGCGTGAAAAAAAACAAGATATTGTCCAGATAGACAAATACAAACTGATTTAGCATATCATGGAGCACGTCATTAATCAGTGACTGGAACACTGCCGGGGCATTGCAGAGGCCGAAAGGCATTACTAGGTATTTGAAATGTCCCAAGGGTTGTTGAAGGCTGTCTTCCATTCGTCCTACTCCCAAATCCGGACAAAATGGTAGGCATTGCGGAGGTGCGGAGAACTTGAGTGAGTTTTCTACGGATGCGCTGGTTTCCTCTCACATTCCAAAAACATGCAGGGTTAGCTGTTTGAAATTGTTGTCCGTCTCCTTATAACCCCACGGTTGGCTGGCCAAGAGTCAGCTGGGATAAGCCTCAGCTCCCCCCAGAGGATAAGCAGTTCAGAAAATCAATCAATTAATGAATAATTTGTGTTTAGCCATTTACCAAAAGCAAATGACTATGGGTGTTTTTATATTTCCATTCAATGTCAAGATATTGAGTGTCAGTATTTATTCTTCAAAGAGTGAAACAAGGCCGGTCAATGCTAATTTCATTAAGTACTTGAATTACGCATTACAACATTAGCATTAAGCTAGCAGGCACATTACGAAAATGAAATATATTTTCTATTTTAACCATCAGTATTTCTAATTTTCCTGTCATTGGTTGGCCATTGTTTCAGGGTTACCCCTGTCTGGTGCCCATAGTCAAATGGGATAGCCACCTGTGCTCCCGCGAACTTTAACAGTTTGGAAAATGAAATAATAAATTTTCCTTGTTGTGTGATTAATGTTGTAATTGACCTTAACCGGAGTGCAATATTTGCTGCCATTGACAGGAATAGACTTCCAATTTATTGCCATCAAAGGCACTGAATGTATTATCACTCCACCACGCAGTAGCATCCAGACTCATTCAGTATGTCACGTTCTTTCCTAAGACTGTTTCAAACTAAATCCATCTACGAGCAGAGGCTTACTTTTGAACATGCGCTATGCCATCACTTCCTCTTATGGTTGATTTCTTGCTGTGGAAATGACACACATTATCCATTTATTAGCCAAAGAGGCCCACTACACATACGTAAAACACTGTCTTGACATTGATGAATTCACAAAATGTTGGCCACGTCATATCAATTAATCTCCATTTTTGGGATCGGCCGTGCAATTCATTAATCGAAGTAATTATCACAGATTTCACGGGCTATCTGATTTATCTCATCGGGTTCTTTTGACTCTCTCTCCTAGAAATTATGGATCTCTGGGTAATGGATGAGTCTCTCTAAGGAGACAGAATAAAGGCTCTTAGCTGTGTAATAAATTTTGTATATTATCAAATTACATACTGTAGGGGATGCCCTGGTATATGCTAAACACCAGGGCCAGCGAGAGGAGCCAACTCGGGAAGGGTCATGTTTTTTTGTATTTTCTATTGACATACAAACTCATTAAAACTGATGGAGGAAGGGGGGCTATGATGTTTTGGCTCTTCATTTTCTCTTTGGCGGGAGGCTAAGGTGCAAAATTTGCAGCGGGGTGCATAAAGCGCCCGAAATGAATTTACATTTAACACTTTCAGTGCTGGCCACACGTGATTCTTCCGGCTGAGTTTTGTGTGGGCAGTCTGTCTTCGATTCCCACTCGGCCAGGGGTTTGATTTTGAGTTGTTTGTTTCATTGTGCAGCTGTGCATTTGAGCAGCTCTGGCATTAAAGGCTTTTTATTTCAATTTGGTCCATTCAATATGATTTCTGTCAATAGATAAAGATTATGGAATGTCTGTCGCAGAGATTTCAGTCAGCGTTAGGTTGATGCTGTGCAGGTAATAGCAGTATCTACCTCAATAAAACATTTGATTTAAGTTTGAACTACTAGCCAGAAGGGTTATTTTGCTGATGGACGGGAAAGAATGTTATCCCTCCTGCCTCAACCGATTACTGTTGTAGTGTAGCAATGCAGTGCATGAGTTTAACCCAAAGTTGAAATGCAAGTTGTAATGCGCAATTGTTACAAGATTTGTTATGGAATCAATCATGTATTTGAGGACTGATTCGCAGCACTCAAGGATGTCCAATCCATTTGAAGTGGGAGGGTTTGCCAAGAATGAACGAACATTCCTCCCACTTCAAAAGGATTAGGCTTATAGTGCACTGAATAGCAGACAGCTGACATGAGAGCAATTACTTAACATTCAAGTGAGAATGCGCAATAATGAAGTTCTAAAAACTTATATTTTTCTAAAAACAGTGGTAATGAGTAAAGAATTACCATTTTCCAATACCAAGAAACAGTAGTCAGATACATAATTGGGAGCCAAAAAAAGTGTCGGTGCAATACTATTCCAAACACAAAAACCTAATAGTACTGCATTCTACCTTCAGAAGGCAACCCCATGGCAAAACATTGGGCTGCGCATGTAATATTTTTCTTGACTTCCCTTGAAATCGTTGCTTTTCTCTACCTTGTTTTCTCCAACAACACTGCTGTCCTTTGGCGTGACTTCTGCTCGCATCTACCACATGCTCGGGGACATTTCAAACCTCCAAAGTACATTATGTGCACGCCCTTTCTGAGTGGAATTACGCAGACAGCCTCGCACCACTCAGTTCCGGGTGTTTGTTTCACACTCCATGATCAATTGATCGTAAAATACGAGTGTAGAAACAAGTCTGTGCCACTCAAGACATCACAAAAATCCCTCAGCCATTTGCACAGTGAGTTATTTCGGGCTTATTGGGTCAATGAGGTCAATTTATTGTTAAGAGACATTGCCTACCTAAAAAATTGTCCAAACCCTCTTTTTTAAGAGTCTTAATTTTTTTCTGCCATCAGCAACTGTAGACCTCTTATTAATTCTTACTGGGGAGGCTGGCCGCAATCGAATGATCCAGTCCAGAATGATTACATAGTAAATGTTATCTTAAGTACTTTTTAAGTTTATAAATATATATATTATATTTTTAAATTAGGTGTCCTGGGGGCTTGTGAGGTTAGTACATTGGCCTCACACCTCTGGGGCCCTGGGATCAAATCCAAGTCTTTATTTATATATATATATATATATATATATATATATATATATATATATATATATATATATATATATATATATATATATATATATATATATATATATATATATATATATATATATATATATATATATATATATATATATATATATATATATAAAGACTTGGATTTGATCATTCGATTGCGGCCAGCCTCCCCAGTAAGATATATATATATATATATATATATATATATATATATATATATATATATATATATATATATATATATATATATATATATATATATATATATATATATATATATATATATATATATATATATATACAACAACAATTGGGACCGAATTGTGAAGTGGAACGAAATTCATTGGATATCTTAAACCTTTTTAAGAAATAGAAACCTGAAAAGTGAGGCATCCAATACTCTTCGGCCCCCTTGCATTAAGACTTTGCAGTCACACCTTTTGCTGCTATTACAACTGCAAGTCGCTGTGGTATGTCTCTATCAGTTTAGCACATCAAGAGACTGTAATTATTGCCCATTCTTCCTTGCAAGAATGCTCGACATTAATGAGGTTAGAGGGAGAGCGTTTGATAACAACAGTCTACAGCATTGCCCAAAGATTCTGGATTGGATTCAGGTCTGGACTTTGACTTGGCCATTCTAGTACTGAGACACTTCTATTTGTGAACCTTTCCATTGTAAATTTTTGGCTTTATGTTTTAGATCATTGTCATGTTGGAAGTCTGAGGTCTTTTGCAGACTCTATATTTGGCCCAATCCATGAAGAAAAGCAAGTCTAAAACATGAGGCTGCCTCCACCATATTTGACAGTGGAGCTGGTGTGTTTAGGGTGACTATATGTGTTGCACCAAACATATCGTTTTGCATTGTGGCCAAAAAGTTTGATTTTGGTTTTATCTGTCCAGTGCAACTTCTTCCACGTTTGGTGTGTCTCGCAGGTGGTTTGTTGCAAACTTTAAACAAGATTTTTTTTTAAATGGCTCTTTTTTTTCTTCTTCTTCTTCTTCTTCTTCTTCTTCTTCTTCTTCTTCTTCTTCTTCTTCTTCTTCTTCTTCTTCTTCTTCTTCTTCTTCTTCTTCTTCTTCTTCTTCTTCTTCTTCTTCTTCTTCCATAAAGGCCAGATTTCTATGACTGAATTTAGTCCATTGGAAAGACCCTCCCACCTCAGCTGAAGAACTCTATAGTTCATCCAGGGTGATCATAGTTACATCAAGTTTTTGTTTGGGAATAGCATTGAATTTGCTTGGCACAGAATATAGATAATGCGCCGAGATAAGGATAAGCGGTTCGGAAATTGAGATAAGATGGCTACTAGAATCAAAGCCAGCACTAACAACACAGTGTTGTTCATGCAATGCTAATTATGAAAAGTAGATTTTATGAAGAACTTTGGAAGTTCCGATGGATGGACGACCAGAGTCAAGTGTTCCCGAGTTCATGCAACGTTAGCTAGGGTTGATGAATAGCCTCAGTCATATTTAGAATTTTTTAAAAGTTTCCAAAATTGAATAAACATTTTTTATTTGGAAAGAATGCCCTTGAAACACTCACCATTAATTCGATGCATCAACGCTAATTACAGCAAATTATTTTCAACCCCGAAAGATGCCTCCAGGCTTCCTGATGAAGGCGACCTGGCGTCAATCATAACGGCATTCCTTCTCTGTCCTTCATTCATTTAAGTAATGTATGGCATGGGACAGCAGATCTCTGCAACACATGCCAATTATAAAAAAACATTCTTTTTTAAAACGGGACTGTGCGCTAATGAGGTGTGGCCAGCATTAGCATTCAGACGCTAAGGATGACGCAAGCAATTCAACACATAGAGAGAACTCAGAAGCTTTTAGAAATTTAGAGAGATCTCTCATTGCATCCTTAAAAAACCAGTGCAGCACACAGAATTTAGAATTTGCGGCTAATAAAATCCTCCCCGAAAAAGATAATACTTGCAACAGAAGCCGCATCAGAAATTTGATTTGGAATTGCCTCATTTTAATGAAAAAATCTCTACCAAATCATCAAAGCTTTTACGGGAAGTCAGTTTGACTGTGAGTTAGCTTGAACGTTGACAGTGAATGAGCATGTTTCAGTGCTACTGCCGGCTAGAGATCATAAATCTCATGGTTCTTATAATGTCAATTTAAACTCTATTTTGTATTCACAATGAATGGTGAACGTTCATTCATTTGCTGTCAACTCCACACTTCAATTGGATTGGCCAATGAGTAAACTAGAAAAATCCCAAAAATAAAAATCATCCTTTATTATCAAGCAAAGTGCATAATCTAATCTACCCTATGACTAAAATTTCTCATCATACTGTATCGATAGTTTCACAGACAATAGTGTATCGAGGAAAAAAATCTGAAACTTTTGACAAACCTAATCTTATGTAGAGAGCGATTTATGTTTATCATTGCCTTTTAACTGGGACACATAAGAAAGAGCATTTGGAATGTGCTTGGGTCTTCCACTTCTAGGTGAAATTTCACTTGATTATTATACCCAATCTTAAATACTGACAAAACGAGTATGGACTAATAAAATAACCAAAACGCACAACGACACGCATTAAATCATTTAGCTGTCTACACTCCAGGCTTCAAAAGCCAAGATATTTCCACTCATTCTCAATATTCTAACATTTGCATTTTATTAGCATAATTATCATTTTAAAAAGTTGTGGTTTATTTTTCATACCTAAAGTACACTGGGAAAGGTAACACAGACACCATAATAAATGCCACACAGGAGACATTATCTAGTGATGTCCAGTTAAATGTCATTTTTTTACTTGTCTTTTAATTCATTTATTCATTCATTCATTTTCTGAAGTGCATATCCTCTAAGGGTTGCGGGGGATGATGGAGCCTATCCCAGAAGACTTCGGGCACGAGGCAGGGGACACCTCATGCTTACACTCATCCCAAGGGACATTTTAGAGTGTTCAACCAGCCTACAATGCTTTTTAAATATTTTTTTAATGTGGAAGGAAACCCGGAGAAATCCCACTCCAGCCCGAGGTGAACATGCAAACTCCACACAAGAAGACCGACCTAGGATCAAACCCCTCACCCCAGACTTGTGAGGCATATGCGCTAACTAACCTTATTTATATATTCTTTTATGAGTCACTAACGACTTTAACCTTCTTCTGCTATCGTGAGCGTGTGGTTTAGAAATTAAGGTATAATTTGGAAGGGGCAAAAAAAGTGTGAAGGACGAGAAAAAGGGCAAGAGCATTTTAGGGCCTTGGCATTCACTGGCCTCGTAAATCTCAACTTTATAGTGAAAAGATAGCTGATAATGCACATAAAGGTCAGCCAATTATAGATCAAGAGAACAGATGACAGTACTGATTTGCACTATATGTTCTTTTATACTTTTTTCCTGTTGTGTCCGCTAACTGAGAATTTTGCGAGTTTTTAATCAACATTTCAATATCAAAATATCACCACAGAGGGGGAGCATCAACAGTTAATTTCAAAGAATTGTGTGTTCTAACGGATTGCTTCTTTCTTAAAATACAATCGCTTTGATCAGACATTGAAATGATTAGTTTCCATCTGCCGTGACCAATTTTTCATGTATCGTCCAATGATTTGACAACAACATTGTAAAAGCATCCGGAAAACACCCAGAATTCTCGTTTTAATTATGGTCTGAGGGTGGGGGCAGTTTTCAAAGCAATCGCTAATTAAGGAACGGTTAGTACCAGAACATACTTAGCGGTGTAATTTAAGATGGACGATTTTAAGATCGAGATTAAATATCAGTTAGGAGCAGCCTGCTGCTGCTTTGCCCACTCTCGTTTGTCCCTCCGACCCTCCCGTTGTGTTCGCGCAGCTATGCATGATTTGTAATGAGTTCCTGATTTGCGTATTTAAACGCCACTGAGTTTAGCGTCATTGTCGGATCATCTGCGTAAATTCCATTGCCATACAACCACACTACCTTGCTCCGCGATTCCACTTGTTCAATCTGGTCTGGTTTGGTATTGTGCCCATAAGCGGCGGCGACTCGCTGGGCCCCCTGGATGTGGGGGTCGGCGGCGGCGACTCTCCGGGCCTCCTGGACGAGGGGGTCAGCGGTGGCGACTCTTTGGGCCCCCTGGACATGGGGGTTGGCGGCCACCCGGGAAGCCAGGGAATCTAAGATTCTGGTGTCTGTTAAGGGCAGGGGGCTTGGCCAGCACTTAAAGGGCCAGTGGGGACGCCCGCCGATCCGGCCACTCCTACACCTCATCTCAGGCCGGCACAGATGCCCGCAGACCTGGCCAATCCCACACCTTGTCTCAGGCATTCACATGCTTGACTATGGTGTGGGTAATAATTGGGCATGTAAATGGTTATCTTTCTCTCTATGGTTGACTGGCGACCAGTCTAGGATGCAATAAGCATTTCCTCCGATGTCCCTAGGGATAGGATCCAGCAGCCCCTGCGAGGATACGCAGTACGGTACATGAATGAATGAACGAATTATTACAGCCCTAAAAGATCTTTTTTAGTAATATGCCTACTAATAAGACCAGAAGAACGCATAGGTTTAGGACTGCGGTGAACTCAGAAACCAAAAGCATGTATTACTGTGTCTACTGCAAAAATCAATTAGCATTGTCTCTGCAAATGTGCAAAATCTGCACTCAGTTCAGCTTGCTTGTTGTGTCTCTGATGAGTGTTTTGTGACAGTGCTTGCATGTCGACATTCAGTATACAGTAAGACACTCCACTGAATGACCCTATTAGCCATTCAGTAGAAAGTTTTTATCACATTGATTAAGACAATCAACTTGTTCATTCACTTTCATCACGGTTTGTAAAGAGGAAAAATTTTCATTTTGATGACACTGCCGTTGTCTTGGTCCCCAGCTGATAAAGACTTGAAACAGTAGTACTTCAGCTCCCTTCTGAGATCCGATTGGGATGATAAAAATCAGATGAACAAAAGTTATTTTATTTGTGTGCTTCATATGTTGTGAAGAATAGTACCATGTTGGGACACATTACTCCTTTTTTACTTTTTCAATATTGTGACCGATGATACAACCAGTTGGTGCACTAACCCTAATTTAGAATTTCGTGAGCATTTTTTTTTATGTATGAAGGAGGGATGTGACCTGGATTTGAACCCAGGACCCCATGAGCTGTAAGGCTGGCATGCTCACCACTCAATCCACCAGGCTGCCCGACTTCTATGATATTAGTTTTAAACATATAATAAGTTCCTCAGTATTGTTAATTGAATTCTGAAGCACGTTGTCATTGACTTTATTCATAAAATTGGTTGGTAAATCGAAGGTTTATGACAAAATGCAATTATGGCCTTCCGTTTCATCGCAAAGTTCGATGGGCGTAAATGAGTATGTCTTGACCTTTGAAAGATCTTGGAAAAACTAATTGCACATCATTTCATCTAATAACGTGGGAAACAGCACATTATTGATCTGGACTCAAAACATAGACAGCATATTGATTGTGCTCCTCTGCTGATGGGAAATACTGACACTGTTGTAAATGTTTTTGTTTTCGTGGCATCACATACTGGAAACAAATATTCCTCGGAAAACTACACAAATGGATGGATGTCATTTGCAGCCACCTTCCTACTACAAATGGATTGAACGTTTAGTAGCAAGAAACTTCCAAATATTCATTCGTTCATTCATTTTCTGAACGGCTTACCCGCACAAGAGTCACGGGGGGTGCTGAAACCTATTACAGATAACTATGCGTACCAGGCAGAGGACCCCCTGAATCCATGGCCCCCCACTCGCAGGGCGCAAAAAGACGGACAAGGATTCACACACACTTATACCTGGGTGGCAATTTAAAGTGTTCAACAGGGGTCGTGACGGTAATAAATAATTGGTAGAAAATTATTGCAAAACATTTACATAAATACATTTTCACTTGAGCTTTTGCAATATAAATGTATTTATTTTTATGATGAAAAATTACAATGAGAAAGACTAATGGACTTTGGATTCCCTCGCCCGGGAATTTGCTGAAATGATGTGGTCTTGTCTCTGCATCTCATTCTTGTATGTTGGAGAACTGGTATGTCAAGATATGTCAAGATATTATTGTATTCCACAAAAGGCCACAGTGGGTACAGGTTTTGGCTCCAACCCATTAAGAGCACACCTTTTTACCAATCTGGTGTTCTACAAGTGCAGTTAGTGTATTGGAGACAGGTCCTTCTTCTACCTAATCCAACTGTCTGGGCGAAACCTTAGACTGGTCGCCAGTCAGTCGTAGGGCACACAGAGAGACAGACAACCACTCACAGTGCCATCTAGTGGGAATAAAACTGAGACTGCTCGCACAAAAGTCAGGGGAAGAACCACTCCACAGTCGGGTAAATAATCTCATCATCATAATTAGCAAATGTTATTTATGCAGTAGAGTGGCTCACTGGTATAATTGCTGGTTTTGAATTCCAAGCAATCTTTCTTAGAAGGTCATCAGTCATGCGGTAATTCGCCTCTCATACCGGCCAGTCGCCTCTACCTCAGTACCGCCAACAATGTGTCAATCTACATTATTAAAACCCGGTTGGCCGTCTATTGATTGGCGCCGATGCCCTTGAGGGAGTCGGCATGTTTTGGATGGCGTGTTGGACACACTGAGTCATAAATGCACAGACAGGACGTCAATGAGCAGTAAACACGAAGGTATAAAAATTATCTCTCCCTACTGGTGCTGTTCCTGCTATAATTGAATTCACATCCCATAAATACCAAAAGATCATCAGCCAATGTCACAGTGCTAAAATAATTCGAACATCTTTGGGAGCTTTTTGTAAACCAAAGACTGTTTGGGATTATCAGTGCCTGGCATAGATCGACAGTTACAAAGTACACCACTGTTGGCCCTGTATTAATGGATTTGGGTCATTCTGGGTTTATGTTGATTTTATTACACTATATTAAAAAAGGAAAAAAAGTTATATCAACAATATGATTTCAAAACAAAACCTGATTGTTTAGATTTTGTATTGACACTTTTAATGAGCACATTTTTCATATCATTAACAGTGCACAAAATGGGAACACAATAGGATTAAAACAATCTGTCTTTGTTCTAGATCCTTATTCAATCAGGCATCACTATGTTGATGCTAATACAGTAATATCTTGAGATATGAGCTCCAGAACCGAGCTCGTATGCCAATTTAGCCATATCTCTAATACATTTTTCCTATTGAAATTAGGTACGAAATACAAAATAATCAATTCCCACACTCTGAGGAAAAAAACCAAAAAAACAGGATATTACAATGTAAAAACATTTTTATTTCTTCGAATTCACTTACTCACAAAGTAATAAATACCAATCATGTGGTTATGATCATCAATACTGAAATGTGACATTATTCAATACAGGCAGACGGTAGCGCAGAGTGCGCAGAGGAGGGAAGGAAAGAAAGACAGGAAATAGACTTGATGGCAATGCACTCGCAGAATAACAAACTTTAAATTTAACTTAAATTAACTTAGATTTCTCGCGCAGCTTTGTCTCCTTTAGAATTAGTTTCTGTTTTGTTCATTTAGACCCCACTGATTATTTTGTCATCGTCGGATCGTATGCTTTTACTTGCCTTGGCATGTTTCTACGTTGTCTCGTTCCATGTTCCAAGTTACCTCGTTCCTCGCTACTCCGTGTTTTCCATCTATGTGGAGATTTTTCTGTCCCCGGGCCTGCGTTGATTTCCTCCGGGTACTCCGGTTTCCTCTCATATTGGTAGGGTAGGCTGATTGGACATTATAAATTGCCCGTAGGTAAGGGTGTGAGAGTGCGTGGTTGTCTGTCTCCTTGCGATCGGCTGGCCACCAATTCAGGGTGTCCCCTGCCTCTGGCCCGGAGTCAGCTGGGATAGGCTCCTGCACCCCCTGAAATCCTAATGAGGAGAAAGCGGTTCAGAAGGTGAGATTAGATAATGAAGAAAAGGAAATTGTCATATATACTACTGCTACTACTCTCTCTGGCGCACACGCTCAAAATAGACATAAGGCATGGTATAATCGTTCACAAATGCTTTTTCGCTCACTGCTTGTTTTAAAGATTCCATCCAGTTTAAACTGTAATTTTATGTGCACCTCTAGAACGTTGGATAGTGTAGGTAAAACTCCTAAATGTTAATGAAATATCTGATGGTTTCAATGATTTTTTTTCATGCAACTTTTGCCATGATGAACATTTTAGAATGGGCAATTAGATTTGGCACATATGCTTTACGCTGGATGCCACCCAACCCACTCATGCTGGAATCGGTCGAAACATGGGGTCTTCTTCTGATCATATCACCTATCTGTAAATTTGAGTTAGACTAATTAATGATCAAACTGTTTCAAAATTAACTTTGTGATCTCTGACTTCATGAGTAGAAAATTTAACGACTTCTTCCCTTTTTTTAATTAAAAAAAAAGCGAACAAACAAACTAAATCATAACCGCCATCCTCACTTAACAGACATTCAACTTAATGACTGCCAGTGAATGTCAATGGCGCTGAATTACTGGCAGCCCTTTCAAGTCAAATGTATAAAACGTTTCTTATCCAAGTGGCTTCATTGAGGACATCCTTGAGGGGCTTTTTGATTGGATTTGTCTGTCTTTAATCTTGAAATTGTCTTTCACTCTTTGCAAATTGCACAGACCAAGTACCAAAAAAGCAGAGCAATCCAAAGGATTTTGACCTTATAATGTCTAATTTTGTGACATTATCAAAAAAATGGCTCAATTTTACAGCTCAGAGATTTAATAAGAGAATCTCAAAAGGTGTTGACAGTTACTAATTGTTCTTCACAGGGCGACAATTCAGAGTTTCACTTTTTACTTTAATTTAATTTACAATTTGTTTTAACAACTGAGAAACTCTGCACACATCTTTGATAATAAATAATGTAAATATTTAATTGAAAATGTCGGGCCCGGGGCGAGACAGGTGTGTGGTTGCTCCTGTCATCCAATCACAGATCCAGAAGCTGATAATAATAATAATCGGACATAGGCTTTGACATCATCATTGACTCGACAAAAGCCTAATTGTCGTCATACCCAGAAACTGCGTATGGCGAAATTGGTAGTGCTTCTTCTGGGTGCTTTTTCCCGGCAAAAGACCCAAATAAGTGAAAATAATTTCAGACTGGTAATTTGGCATTCTGCCGTGATAGATACATCGCATCACCCCACGACTGGATCACTTACTTCTCACTGTCTTTGACTTCCCTTCAGTCAGTCAGTAGGAGGCAGATCACTGCCCAACGTCTTTTCATGTTACCTCACCCCGAAGTTATTACACAGAAGGGATTGTGTGTCGTGTTATTGCAAGTTTAGAGTCCTGGTGGATGTGGGAAAAAAACTGTCCTTAAGCCTATTTGTCCGTACTTTGTGAGACCTATAGTGTCCATCAGAGGGCAGCAGCTGGAACAGATTGGGACCAGCGTGGTATGAGTCCCCGATGATGTTCCTGGCTCTGCTGAGGTAACAAGGGCTGGCATTGTCTCCCAGTGAGGGAAGAGAGCAGCCTACAATCTTCTGGGCAGTGTTAATCACTCTCTGCATGGCCATTTTGTCTGCTGCCGAGCTTCCAGCGTAGCACTGTGATGTAGTATGCCAGGATGCTCTCCACAGTGGCTCTATAGAAGGTTACTCGAAGCTTAGTGTCCAAGTTGTTCCTCCTGAGTACCGTGAGGAAATTGAGTCATTTCTGGGCCTTCTTCAATACTTCCACGAGAATTTATCCGTGAGGTGGACCCCGAGGAAGTTAAAGGACTGGACCCTGTCTACACATACTCCATTTATGAGGAGTGGGGCCAGATCTGTGCTGTGTTTCCAAAAATCCAGGATTATATCTTTAGTTTTCGTGGTGTTTAGTAAGATTGTTCACCAAACACCGCAAAGACAGTTTGTTGATCTTATCTCTGTAAGCAGACTCATCTCACCCTAAGATGAGTCAGACCACAGTGGCGTCATCGGAAAATTTGATGATGGAGTTAGAGTGGTGGGTCGGTGTACAGTTATATGTGTACAGGAAGTATAGAAGAGGACTCAGTACGCAACCTTGAGGGGAGCCAGTGCTCAGTGTAGTGGAGGAAGAGAGATGGGGACCAAATCAAACAGTTTGTGGTCGGTTGGTTAAGAAGTATTTATCCAGCAGAAGATGGAAGTGGATAGTCCAAGGTGGGAGAGTTTGTCAGTCAGAATGTCCGGTATTATCGTGTTGAATGCTGAGCTACAGTCAATGAAAAGCATCCTCACGTAATTCCCATGGTGTTCCAGGTGTCTTAGTGCTGTGTGTAGAGCAATGACGATAGCATCCTCAGTGGACCTGTTTGATCTGTAAACAAACTGGTGAGGTTCAACTGAGGGAGGGATTGTATTCCTGATATGGCGGGCGACCAACTTTTCAAAGCACTTCATGATCACAGGCATGAGTGCAACAGGCCTATAGTCATTCAGGCTGTCAATGGTTGGCCTTTTGGGGATAGGGATAATGGTGGCAGATTTTAAGCAGGATGGAATGATAAATTGTTGCGGGGAACAATTGAAAAGTGTTGTGAAAACTCCAATCAGCTGGTCAGCACAGCTTTTGAGAGCCTTCTCGGGTACTCCGTCGGGACCAGCAGTCTGCCGGGTTTTCATAGACCACATTACCAGCCTCACTCTCAGTCTCACATGTTCCTGAAAACTTCAGTATACTGCTGCAGGGTGAGGGTGGGGGTATTGAGACTGGGCCTGATTTGTCAGTCTCAGAGTGGGCAAATAAACGGTTCAGTTCCTCAGCTAGTGAGGCATCTGCATTAATAGACATATTATTGTTCTTGTAATTGGTAATATGTCGTTGTGAAGTATGAATGTATTTTATGCTTATTATTATGTCTTTTGGTTTATATAGTGTAGTCACTAGAATAGAATTTTGCATGACCCAGTTGAAACTTCCATCATGACACCTTTTAGTTAAGGGGGTGTCATCTATCACGACACTCCCATTTCTTTGTCTACTTCTTCCCGCCTTAAGTTTGTCTCTGTCACATGATCCTGTGTTAATAAAACCAGTTTGTCTGTGGGGAGTTGCCAGGAATTCCAAACGGTCATTCAGGAAGATAGACACATCTTTCTGCTCTGGCTATCCTGGCTTCCTCCTTCATTTGAAGTGAGTTAAATTCTCATCACTGCTGGCTGTGTGTTTCCTCTGCTCCGATATTATTGAATGTATATGGTCTTAAACCTGACATTTTCTGGTGCTGATACCCGGGGATTCATTTCTGAATTTCTCGGACCGCGGTGGGCTGAAAGCCGAGAATTACTGACGTCAGCTGCTCTTACTTTGAAAGAGAGGGCCTTTTCGGTCGATCACGGCCCGTTTGAAGAAAGGAACCCGGCCGGAGAAAGAGGGGGCAGGCAGACGGTAGGTGCATTTAAAAATTTATATATAACAAGGCTGGTGAAAATCCCGTTTTTCCATTCGTGAAAGAGTCGGAGAAAAACGCTCCAATAGTGGGAGATAAGGAATGCATACATGTGAGAATTGCGTATGTCATTAAGAAAATTAAAACAGAAACGTAAGGTATGCAACGGATGGACGCCTAGTTGGACTAGCCAACTAGAGTGTCTCCAAGAGATGCGTCAGTGACGCGGCGTAAACCTAAGGTGGGGGTTAGAGTCCCCCTTTGTGAAAAGGATTTTCAGGGAATGTTCAAAATAAGGGAAACCTTCCAAAAATATTGCACTCGATGAGTAAAAAGCGCTAAATAAAAAGTAATCATTTCATAGAGATATAATAAAAACGGAAGTACGCCGTTACGCGCGCAGGCCTTGCAGAATAAAAGAATAACGTTTATAAAGTCGACGTAGACTGATAAATAGGATAATAACGTTATTAAAAAGGGCAAAGCACACGTGAAGAAAAAATGGCTGAGCCGAGGACAAAGGAAAAATGGCAGCCAAATGGGGTGAAAAAAGCCTTTTTCCCTAGCCTATCTCCTACTAACCCATGCCAAAACTCGCCAGCATAACATCTTTGATAGATTCCAGGCCTGTTAAGAGACAGTGGCCCCCACCTATGCACCCTCTTCGTACAGACTCGTACCAGGCATCTTTTTACAAACAAAGGACACAAGGGGGTTGCGGGGGCTCCTGGAATCCCAGGCAAGAGAGATCTCAAGTTAGCTCGCACCAAGGAAGAGCAGAGAGAGATAAGGATTTAGAGGCAGAGGAGACAGAAATGGCATTCATCCAAATTATTAATGATTTTAAACGAGAAGAAAACAATGCAGAAATGGCATTGATCCAAATTATTAGGTAAATTAGCATGATTTCTATAGGATGGAATAAGATGAATATGTTTAGTGCACAAAACATGATTCATTGTTTTTCCATCACTAGATGAAATACGCTTTAGCGTGAGTCATATTAATGACTATTAAATTATCACAGATTGCATTAATATCAAACAATTGATGGCAACCAAATGCCGTTAACCTAGTTCTTTT
Organism: Stigmatopora nigra; assembly: GCF_051989575.1. Lineage (NCBI taxonomy): Eukaryota > Metazoa > Chordata > Actinopteri > Syngnathiformes > Syngnathidae > Stigmatopora > Stigmatopora nigra. Next base: position 2,934,191 of record NC_135511.1, on the reverse strand, counting down.
GAGAACGATTGGTGCTGAAAGGATAGCAAAAGGTGGTTAGCTGCCAACCTCTCCACTAGTGACAAAAATTGCTGACCACTGATGTCTGATTATGAATGAGTGTGAGCGTGAATGGTTGTTTGTCTTTTGTGTTTTTCTGGCCATCCACCAAGATATAATCAATCCGTTAGATATCAAGGTGGAAAAGGATTTAGCAAATTGGAATCAATTTCTGAAACCGCCAATAAACCCTTTTCAGGGATGGCAGCGAAGGATTGGAAATTTGAAATCAATTTCTGAAATCGCCAATACGCCTTTTTGAATGGCGATGAAAAATTATGGAAAATTGTTTAGTCCAAAGAAATTTTTTGATGATAATGCATTGAATTGGAGGAACAAATCTGCAATGCGAAATTTTGAAGCACTGAAATGAAAAAACAAAAACAGTGCATCATATGAAATTCCAAAGTACCATTGATTTATAGTGATAATGGCATCCAAATTGTGTTAACAGACTGATTGACGGGATTGACAAAAGGTTCCATATTTCATTATGAAATCATTGCGCCTACATAACGAGGTCAACCGGACAACAAAATATGGAAATCTTATTTAGTAGACTATAGACAAAACCGCCATCATTCACTACACAATTGGAGCTGAATGATGAGTCTAATCTGGCTATCTGCATAAAAGAAAAACTTTAAAGAAACGCACTAATTTTGAGTTAGCAGAAGAAGACTGTGTTTTTCAACAGGAAACATGGAGAAGACGCACGAGCAACCCCAAATGAGAACGTCTGTACAACTGTTGCTGACCAAACAGCAGACATGAAAATAGCTGAAAAGGAGGATGCAGATCCACCTTTGCACTGTAAGGAGGTTCTCTCAGTTGAAACGTTTGAGGAGACAGGTGAGATAAGCTTATTGACGCGATCAGACGTAATGGAAAGCATCCAATATTGATTGGAAAGATTATTGCTCGAGGAGCAATGCCATAAACCATAAGGAACTTTTTATATTGGTTTTATTGTCCCCATAAAAAGTGAAAGCGTTTCAATTGAGAACAAACTTTCTTACAGATTTTTAAAGTAAACGATTAGAGAGAAAAGATAGACTACAATGGATAGATATGTAACTACATTTTAATTTTATACCTGACTATTGGAAAATGTTGATTAAGAAAGTTTTAAACGAGATGATTGGCAAACTCCAAAGACAATGGAATGTTACATTTGATAAAAAGACAACTAGTTTGGGATATTTTAAATTTCAAACAATTGAGTTTAATATGCAACGCGATACACATTGTTAATTGAATTGGGACTTGATTAGTATGCAATTTATAAGTAATGAGTTTTAATGGCTCTAAAGGACAATTACGCGATAAAATATTAACCCTGAAAAACAAGGTGTGGTTACAATTTAGTGGGTTCAATTCTTTTCAGAATTATAAATGTTTACATTTGTTTCTGGATATTAATTGATGTGAATGTAACTGTTGCAGCGAGCGGGAAAGCTGTTTTCTTGAGGAGAAAGCAGCCTGGTTTGCCCTTTGTATTTTTCCTATTTTTAGCATGATTAGTCAATTTGTGTAATTGCAGGAAAGGAAAAATCAAATATAGTTATTGATCTTAACAAGGAAGCAGCAATTGCAATAGAATAACAGCTAGTATATCTACTTTTGACTGATAAAGCATTCAGATTTTCACAAACAAAGTGATGGAATAAGTAAGATTGTTGTGATTTTTGTCCATTTGAGAATTAAGCCCAACCAAGTGGCCGTATGCAGGTGTTGAGCACGCGCTAAAGACGACAGCAGCTAAAGCAGCAGCGCAAACACTTACTGCACAGTATTCACAACAACAAAAACTGAGTCGAAAACAGTATTAATTGATATGCAAAACATTGCATCACAGAAGGTAGAGATGCATCTATCCAGAAAGGCACAGAACAGTCTGCAGAAGATCTGTACACAGCTAAAGGCCTAGCGGGCCTACCAAAAAATAATCCAAAATTGAGCCATGGATTGAACCATGTCTCAAGAGGGGGGATGGTGGACATGGTACAGCGTGTGTTCCATGTCCCAGAGGTCTAAATACCTACTTTTAAATTTTTTGGAGGAACTGTTTGATTTGTTGCAGACATGGTGCGCAAGGTAACCTCAGGCCCAAACGAGGACAACGTCCAAAAGAGTGTGGGACTGGTAGAGCAAACAAATGTTCATGGAAGACAACATCCTCTATGGCAAGGTGAAACATGACAAAAGACTAAGGGTGAGGCTGATCTACTCACAGAATCGATGGTAACATGTTTGGAGAAGCTTGTCCACAGAACATGCAAGCTGCCGGGATGCCCTTTTGTCTACTTTGCAGGAGGTGGTGAAGCCAGGTGACTGGATGCTGATCCGAGTCATAAAAAGGAAGTCCTGGTTCTCTCCACGATGGGAAGACCCATTCGTGGCCCAACTCACCAGCCTCCACTGCTGCAAAGATTGCTGAGAGGTCTACGTAGATTCACCAATCTCAGGTCAAGGTGGTTCGAAACATAGGGGACTGTGAGTAGACTGCAAGCCGGACGGTACCAAAACCCTTGTCCGTGGAACATCATCAGACGTCTACTCACCTGCCCCGAGCGCCCCTCGCTTAACTTTGACATTTCGTAGACTTTGCATTCCCGCGCAGAAGCCAAAATGAAAGCTGCCGCCACCCCCATCACAGCGACCCTACTGTCAGCCGCAACCTGGGCGTGGCTGGATGCCCTGCCCACTGAGACTCGAGCAGGAAATCGAGATGGTCCCATGCTACTGTCGCAAAAAAGAGTGAAGTGGTATGAAAAGAACAATCCAAAGAATCATTTTGAAGAAAATATGTGGTATAATTTCATGGTATTTCAGGAAAAAAATTAACTGGTGTGAAAGAAAGTTGTTATGTGTGTAGTCGTATGCCTTATTCCCCAGGTACCCCACCAGTGTATGCCAAGCCAATCGACCCCTATACCTATAACACCTACACACCTCTATGGTATCCCGACATACTAAGATCACGGTATCTAGAAGGTGTATTTAGATCTGCAGTTCCCGAGGTTGATGCCACTGTACCACCTTTAACAGGTAGAAAATTCACAAGGCTTTTGAACTATGATTGGACGGATCTAGTTATGTTAAACAACGTCCCATACCCACGTGATTTTAAGGCTGTGGGTTTCGCTAGTAATATGACATTCTGGGGTAAGTCCAGACCAGTAGGAGAAGTCCCCATGAAATTCTGTAGGGATATACTTACCCCGTGCAGACGAGACACCACTAACAAAGCCAGGTTCAATGCCACAGGAGTACCCATGGGTGCCACCTGCTGGGACTATTACACTCTCCCTGATGTAATGGGCACTGATCCCCAAGATGATGGGTATTGGATGTGTGGGTATACAGTGTATTTGGGTTTGCCCACAGCATGGAATGGTCGCTGTGCAATGGGGCAGATGGTTCAAGATGCATTCCTTTTAAGGGGAGTGAAAATACCAGTAAGATATAAGAGATTTACACCTGTACAATTTAAACCAAATGATTCAATTTGGGGTAGTGATGTCCCTGATGATCACATATTATGGTCCACCTCCGAAAAAGTCATACTGTCACTACTTCCACAGATTGGAGTGGGTAAAGTTATGCTCCGTGTAGAAACATTGAATTATCGGATGGGACTGTTTATTAACCAAACTGTCAAGGCTCTACAGGGCATAGCAGATGAATTACAAGCCCTTAGAGAAATGGAGCTCCAAGACCGTATGGTCTTGGATTTGATAACAGCCAAGGATGGAGGTGTGTGCGCCATAGTCGGAGAACACTGTTGTACTTTCATCACAGATGAAAGCAGTGACGAAGGTAACAGTACTCATGCAATAGCGGAAATGAAAGCCTTGGCCAACGCTATGGCCCAGGATCACTCAGCCATAGGTGCATCACTTTGGTCGTGGTTCGCGATTCTGGTTAAATTTTTAACACCATTACTTGCAATTATGTTACTCTTCTGTATTTTTTTAATGTGTATAATCCCTTGTATGAAAACTATGGTTCAAAATACTATCCAACATACGCCGGTAGCTTATAGCGACATACAGTATCACCGCGTGACATGCCGTAATGAAGATTCTCCCATCATTTTGAAATGCGACGAGTGACGGTATGTCAAGTCATTCGGGTAATTGTACATGTCTTAACTTCAAAACTGTTTTCGCTCATAAAGAGGGACACAGAGGAATTTTCTTATATAGCTTTAAAACTATCTCACGTTTTTCACCTGTGCCTTCACAAATGACTTTATTGTTTTCTTATATAACCTTAAAACTATCTCACGTTTTTCACCTGTGCCTTCACAAATGTCTTTATTGTTTTCGATACTCTATGATAAGTAACTGTTAAAGATGTTTATATTCTAGTACCTAGGTAGGAGGGATATAAATTGATGTTAAATGAAAATTCTTTCAAAGTTACTAAAGGGGGGAAATGTGAAGTATGAATGTATTTTATGGTTATTATTATGTCTTTTGGTTTATATAGTGTAGTCACTAGAATAGAATTTTGCATGAGCCAGTGGAAACTTCCATCATGACACCTTTTAGTTAAGGGGTTGTCATCTATCACGACACTCCCATTTCTTTGTCTACTTCTTCCCGCCTTAAGTTTGTCTCTGTCACATGATCCTGTGTTAATAAAACCAGTTTGTCTGTGGGGAGTTGCCAGGAATTCCAAACGGTCATTCAGGAAGATAGACACATCTTTCTGCTCTGGCTATTCTGGCTTCCTCCTTCATATGAAGTGAGTTAAATTCCCATCACTGCTGGCTGTGTTTCCTCTGCTCCGATATTATTGAATGTATATGGTCTTAAACCTGACAGTCGTATTCCCTGCCACATCTTCTTTGGTTTATTTACTGTGGCCTTTTTAATGCCTCTTTTCAGCTCTGCTCTAGCAGCGCTGTAGTGTACCTTTTTCCCCTGACCTCAAGGCGCTGTTACAACATTTGATGAGTGCCTGTGTCTCCTTGGTCATCCAGGGTTTTTGGTTAGGAAAAACCTGTATGTCTATTAACAGTGACCTTGTCCGTGCAGTTTTTGATGTAGGAAAGTACAGTGTCCGTGTAGTCCTGGAGGTTGTGGTGGTCGAAAAGTTCCCAGTTGGTGCGGAAAAAAAACAGTCCTGCAGCTGAGAAAGGGCGTCTTCGGGCTAAATTTTTATTATTTTCATTTGTGACCTTTTTAACCTCTGGAGTGGAGTGTGTATGCGGGGGTGAGTGATAGACAGAGATGATTTGATCCAGCCAGGCGAGGGACGGAAGTGGCTTTATAAGCATGTTTGATATTAGAATAAACATGTTCTAGAGTTTTGTCTCCTCTGGTTTGACACCTCACGTACTAAATAAATTTAGGCAGAACAGTCTTTAAACACGCTTTGTTAAAGTCATCATCGACAATAAAGACTCCATTGGGGTGGTCAAGCTGCTGTTTGTTTACAGTCGTTCGCAGGAGGTTAAGTGCCGTGTTGACGTTACCATCAGGTGGGATATAGATCGCCATTACTATCACAACTGTTAGCTCTCTAGGTAAATAGAAGGGCATGCACCGTATCGCCAAAAGCTCTAAATCCGGGGAGCAATGAGTGTTAATAATCCTATTGTCGCAACACCATGCATTGTGTATAAACACATTGTGTGTGGGTGATGGATCTGGCGTTGGTCAAAAAGTTACTCGGAAGCAGTACCCGGTGTAGTTGCTGCCTTACCTTAGCAGCTAGGCCAGCCCGTCATCCACGTTTTTGCTTCCTTATCCTTCATCGCCTCCGACGTATTCTGTTTTGGGCTGACTCTCCACAGAGATCCCGGAGGTCTCGAGATGTCCTCGGAGATATCGTAGGTCCGTTGGTAGTTTGTTATGACGGATATATCACATCTTCTTCCGAGAGTAATTAAATCCAGGCAACTGTAGAATAACGAACGACACCAAACTGGAGAGCATAGAGCCGCTACACCCGTGTGCGCCGCCATCTTGGAAGATGTTGGGTTAAGCAATGGCAGGTGCGGCTCATCTAACATCAAGGACTATTTAAGGCAACCAGAGCTTGCCCACATCAGTGTATCGTCTTAATCAGTTCACTGTTAAGTACCTTCTCATATTACCTCCTTGCTTCTTCTTGCCCGATCTGTGACCTGTTTTTTTTCCCCGAGGACCAGGACCACAACCACAACTACGGCCTCGAACATGCACCTGTACCTTCGCTTTGGATCTCTCTCCAGACCTCTCGGATATCAACCGCCACGCTAAGCATGATGTCTCTTCCACGCTTCTCCTCCTGTACCTCTGCCTGGCCCTACACAAAGGACATGCATAATAAATCGAAAGGTCCACATCTGGCTTGTGTGTGTTTTTCTTCTTCAGGGCGTTCCACTCGTGGCCTTAACAGAAAAAAAACTCCCCAGTAAAAGGTGGGGGACACCCTGAATTGGTGGCCAGACAATCGCAGGGCACATGGGTATGGACAACCATTCACACTCTCACTCATACCTAGGGGCAACTTAGAGTTTTCAACCAGCCTATACTGCATGCTTTATGGGATGAGGGAGGAAACTGGAGTACCCGGAGAAAACCCACGCTGGCCCCTGGAGAATATGCATACTCGACACAGTAAGGAACCACCTCTGATTGAAAACTATAACCCAGAACTGTAGGGGCAATGTGCTAAACACTCGTCACAAGGCCGCATATATTAGAATAATATTTTAAAAAATACAATAAAGCTTACCAATAAAAAGGAAGGCAGCCCGATATCCATTGTGCCATATGCAGAGTTAAACTGTCACATAACTTATTGTACGATTCCAGTAGTAATTGGAGGTCACTGGTTAAGGTGTCGACCTCACAGGTCTTTGGTCCTAGGTTCGAATTCCAGTCGAGGCACCTGTATGGCGTTTGCGCGTTCATGATGTGTGAGTTTTCTCTGGGTACTCTGTTTTCCTCCAACATTCCAAAACACATGCATGTAAGATGAGTACACTCTGCAATGGTTTGATTGTGGGTGGGAACCAGAGTACTAAGAGAATATCTAGGCGGGCAGCAATGTTCTCTCTAATTTTTAGTTTGTCTTGGCAGAAAGACAACCTCCCTGAGCACACTGGGTACCAGTGTGAGCAACATCATCATTGTAGGCTGATTGGACACTCTAAAATTGCCCCTAGATATCAGGCCCCAGACTAGACTGGTGGCTGGGTGCGCCTGTCACCCTATCACAGGTCCACCCCAATGAGTCGAGTGATGCCTGGTGCGAGTCATTAGCCAGCAAGGAGTATTTAAGGCCACCAGGAACATGACCGGATCGTCACAATAGTTTACTGCTAGTTACCTTGTTGCGTTTTTCCTTGCCTGTCTTATTGATGTACGACCTCTTGTTTGCTCCAGGATTCCGACCACACACTGCCCCATTACTACGGATCAAGGACTACGATTTTGCCTCCTACCCTGTACCCTCCACACGGTCTCCACGGCAATCAACCTTCCTGCTACGGCTAACGACCCACCAACGCCATCCCCTCGTGTGCTCGCCCGCCTTGCGGACGACCCTAA
>NC_135511.1:2884099-2921599 GCF_051989575.1 Stigmatopora nigra | reverse complement strand
CCTGTTAATGTAATCATGTGCATCAAGTTCATGTGTCTTGCTAAAATCAAATAGGTCATAGAGAGCTGAAAAGGAATTTTGCATTGACTTGATAACAGATTAGCCTATTTAAAGGAGCAAAATGTAAATTGTTGGCAAAGAACAGGATTGCAACCAAGATCAATTGAAGATTGTACAATGGTTCTTTCGTCTGACTCCGTCAGTCAAGAGTGTAATCTGCCTTTTGCCTGAAGTCCAGCTTTGTTCTCCAAAATCCCTCCGTTAAAAAAAATCTATATATATTTTTTAAATGTTCAGTATGATCATTATTAAATAAGGATCTTTACTGAAAATTGAGTGAGAGAGAGAGAGTACATATTTAGATATTAAACTCTCACTCATTAATATAATTTTTAGAGCTGGTTTCAACAGTACTTAGATATTAAACTCTCTCATTAATATAATTTTTAGAGCTGGTTTCAACAGTACTTAGATATTAAACAGTACTTAGATATTAAATTTTCTCTCTTAGATATTAAACTCTCTCTCATGGCTATAACTTTGAGAGTTGGTTTCAAAATTAAACTCTCTGTCACCATTTGACCGGTAATCAAAAGACCGGCGACCGTATGCCCGGTCACAGAGCAAAAAAAAAAAGAGAGAAAGCATGAGAGAGAGAGACAGCCAGAGAGAAATAGAATGTGAGAGTTCTTGCAATTTGAATTGGGTTTAACCTTTGCAGTTTTACTGGCTGTTTTTAGAGAAAACTGTGTATGTACGCACAATACACAACATTTGTGACACTGCATCTGACCTCCTGCCTTTACCCGCACCGCTCAAGTGGCCAGTGTCCAAAATGATGAATTGAAAGTTGCCAAAACTATCTGGCGAATTCAGAATCCACGAAGGAGAAAATTGAATAAGATGTCCGAGGCCGCACATGTCACCGCCATTCATCATGTAGAGTGTGAGTTGACATTTGTCTTCTTGTTTTTGAAGCAAAGGTCCAAAAGGTAATCAGAAATCACATTTATGCTTTTTAATTACTAATGGTTTCAGTACATTGTAAGCTAATTAATGATATTGTGAAGTTACCAATTTAAATTACTATAACAATAACATGTCTGTTAACGGAGATGCTAGCTGAGGAACTGAACCGTTTCCTGCCTGAAATCTGGCACCATTATCCCTGTAACCCAAAAAGCCAACCATTGACAGCCTGAAGGATTATAGGCCTATTGGATTTATGCCTGTGATCATGAAGTGCTTTGAAAAGTTGGTCGCCTGCCATATCAGGAATATAATCCCTCCCTCAGTGTAGAGCAAACAGGTCCACTGAGGATGCTATCGTCACTGCTCTACACACAGCACTGAGACACCTGGAGGATGCTTTTCATTGACTGTAGCTCAGCCTTCAACACTATAAAACTGGACATTTTGACTGACAAACTCTCCCACCTTGGACTATCCTCTTCCAACTGCTGCTGAATTTTGAACTTCTTAACCAACCGACCACAAACTGTTAAACTTGGTCCCCACCTCTATTCCTCCATTACACTGAGCACTGGCTTCCTTCAAGGCAACTGTACACCAACCAACCAGTCTAACTCCATCATCATCAAATTTGCCGATGACACAACTGTGGTCCGACTCATCTCAGGAGGGGATGAGTTGGCCTACAGAGATGAAGTCAATAAACTGTCTTCATGGTGCTCGGTGAACAATCTCACTCTGAACACCACGAAAACTAAAGAAATAATCCTGGACTTTCGCAAACACAGCATAGATCTGGCCCCACTCCTCATAAATGGAGTATGTGTAGACAGTGTCCAGTCCTCCATATCCCTATCCTGGGGGTCCACGTCAAGGGTAAGCTATCCTGGTCCATAAACGCCATGGTAGTAGTGAAGAAGGCCCGGAAACGACTCCATTTCCACAAGTTACTCAAGAGGAACAACTTGGACAATAAGCTTCTGGTAACCTTCTATAGAGCCACTGTGGAGAGCACCCTGGCAAACTGCATCACAGTGTGGTACGCTAGAAGCATGACAGCAGACAAAAAGGCCATGCAAAAAGTGATTAACACTGCCCAGAAGATTTTTGGCTACTCTCTGCTCTCACTGGAAGACACTGACCGCCCTCGTTACCTCAGTAGAGCCAGGAACATCATCTGGGACCCATACCACCCTGGGCAGAAGCTGTTCCAGCTGCTTCCCTCTGGCATACGCTATAAGCCCCACAAAGTGAGGACAAATAGGCTTTAGGACAGTTTTTTCCCACATCCACCAGGACTCTAAACTTGCGGTTAAACAACACACAATCACTTCTGTGTAATTACTTTGGGCTGAGGTAATATGAAAAGACATTGGGCGGTGATCTGCCTCCTAATGGCTGACTGAAGGTAAGTGAAAGATAGTGAGAGGTAAGTGATCCGCTCGGGGGTAATGCGATGTATCCATAACGGCAGTATGCCAAATTACGAGTCCGAAATTATCACTTTTGCACATATATATATATATATATATATATATATATATATATATATATATATATATATATATATATATATATATATATATATATATATATATATATATATATATATATATATATATATATATATATATATATATATATATATATATATATATATATATATATATATATATATATATATATATATATATATATATATATATATATATATATATATATATATATATATATATATATATATATATATATATATATATATATATATATATATATATATATATTCCCTATTATACGCTGCTTGGTTGGAATTGGTTAGTCCGTCGCCAGGGTTTCTGGGTTCTAATCCAGGATAGTCCACTTGGGTGGGTTTTCTTTGGGTACTCTGTTTGTTCCCACATTCCAAATTCATGCATGGTAGGCAGATTGGACACACTAAAGTGCTCCATGTTATGGGTGTGAGTGTGGATGGTTGTTGTGCGCAACAGACTGAAGGAGAGGCTGTTTTAAGATGGCCAGTGATGAAGCACACCAGGAGAACTTGGACTATAAAAAGAGGTTCTACGGAATGAAAAAAAGAAGGCTCAAATGTCTTCCCTCCAGTTGCGAGATGCGGTGATGAAATGTACTTTCAATATAAATTTGGCACCTCCTTTTTGGAGTATTAAGAAATGAATGAATTAAAATGATAATTGTCAAATTCTTATTGCAACTTTTACAAGTATGTTGTTTATAAGAAAAAAAGTTGGTCAGTTAAATTACATATAATATACGCCGTGGTGCCAGGTCAGGGTGGTACTACCTCTGATGCAGGTTGAGCCTGGATTTGCCTTTTTTTTTACAATATAGAAACCAAAAGTATGATGGTGCTAAAATGATGTGAATGCTAGATTAGATCTGATCTTCTGACTAAACCAGATACTCCAGTGAGCCAGATAAGTGATGATCCTGTTGTACTTGTTTGTATACAGAGACTCTTGTATCGTATAATAATTGAATTCAATTCCGTAAAAGAGTTGATCGTATTGAATTGTACTTAAGGTGAATTTTGACATTTATATTTCTGTATTCGGTGTCATTCCTTATTCTTTTGAAACATAGGGACATTTACATTTCAACTCATGTGATTCAATTATACACCTGATTTTGCCGAGGATCTAATTACCCCAACAAGTAATTTTCAATCAAATCCCTTGATGCCGCTCCCTTGACACGACATGGCGCATACTTCCTTTCTGGTTATTCATTAGACTCTGTGCACTAATCACGCCACGCTAACACTAACAGCCTTTTTATGTATCAACACAATGTGCAGCATAGCATTTTCACTTGTTACAAGCACTACTAATGATAATTAGCACTGCTGAAAGGGTCAAGCAAGCAAGGATTGCAAGGGCACCTAACCGGTGACATTGAAGTAACACAGCAAAGACTTTAACCTCATTTCTTTCCACTGAGGGAACTGTATCTCCAAATCATTTCGACCGAGAGGAGCGCTCGTCTCAATAAAAAGTGATGGGATGTCAAATGCTGTCATTGGCATTGTAAGATAAACAGCCACGGACAGTCCTCCCAGTTTAAACCAAGTGAAAGGCTATCCTCATCAATCTAAGGTAACAAGACAAATAATCTTATCTCATCTCATCTCATTTTATAAACAGCTTTATCCTCACTTGGGTGGCGGGTAGATACATAATGTAAACCAAAAAAGAGCAGGAAAAAATCCATATTAGAAAGTATTACAGAGGCCCACTATCAGAGTGCACTTCGGTTTTTAGTTCAGACGAAGAACCATTCATGCACTAAACCTAAAGACAATTTGCTATGTCCAATTAGCCTACAATGTACATTTTAGGGATATGTGAGGGACAGGAACAAGGAGAAAAAACTAATTAAATATTTTATATATACATCAGTGGTTCTTAATCTGGGTTCAATTGAACCCTTGGGATTCAGTGAGTCCCTCTCAGGGTTTCAATGGAGCCTCAGATGCGGAGGTAAAGACACTCATCATGTCTATTCACGATAATTTAAAAAAAACACAAAAAAACCCAAAACACAAAGAAACAAAAAATAATGAGGGAATGACAGCAAGAGACAAAACAAAGCAGGGGAAAATGTTGGTGCAGGTCAGTTTATCCATGGGTCTGACAGATATAGTCATCTTTGGCATTGACATACAAAGCTGCCCTAGGGTTGAGGGGGTGCTTGAGCCTTCTCCGCGCAGCAGCAATTATATGGAGCGCACACAATAAAATCCAAACTGTTTTTTCCTCCCCCCATTTCCTCATGATGGCGCCATTCACGCAGCAGCCAGTGGCAGTAGCTCTGTACACTCTTATGTTTTATGTGTTTTACCGCCCTTCTATCTTTTTTTTAATTACATTTTAATATTTCTTAATACATTCCTTTTTACTTTACTGTGCAAATAGAAGAACAAGTGGTGAAATCGGGTGAAAACTGTCTAAATCTGCTGTGTGTGTGGTTGTGTGCGTGCGTACGTGTGTCTAGTATAGGGGTGGGAAAACTTTTCGGCCCGGGGGGCACATTGACAGATGGGCCGGGTCAGCACAAGATACGATACATATAAAAACTGCATCGGTCAACAATACATATGAAACATAAATTATTACTAAATTATTACTAAATTATTAACTTACTCATCACTCATCATTAAAGTAAAAAGTATAAAGTACAAAATGAAGTAAAAAGGAATGTATTAAGAAATGTTAAAATGTAATTTAAAAAAGATAGAGGGGCTGTAAAAAATGAAAAACAAATAAGATATGACAGAGCTACTGCCACTGGCTTCCGCGTGACGGCGCCCTCTTGGGGGAAAAAAAAACATTATTTGGACAACGTCAGCGGGCCGCATGTGGCCCGCCGGCCGTAGTTTGCCCATGTCTGGTCTAGTACGTGTGATCCTTTGTCTTCAACCTACACAATGGACTATAAATGGAACTTAGCCCACAGCGACAATCTTACATATATGTTCATTAACATGAATATAAATATGTTCATGAATATGTGCTATCCCTTATTAAATAAATCAAAGCAAAATCATGGAAAAATATTGCATATAAATGGAAACTTGACTATCTAAGTGACACGTTCAGCAGAAAAATCATTTGAACGAGAATGAGACACACAGGCCCAGGAAGAGTATACAAATTCAACACAGGTGGACCGACCTGGATTTGAACCGAGGACCCCAGAGTTGTGAGGCCGACGTGCGAAACACTCATCTGCCGGGCCGCCCATTCATCGATATTAATCAGTACATTTTATTATTACTAAATCATTTATGTATAGCAGACATGCACCTGCTTATGGCAGGTGTGATACTGGTGTGTGCCCATAGCAAGCAATGATGATGTTGCTCACACTGGTACTCAGTGTGCTCAGGGAGGTTGTCTTTCTGCCCAGACAAACAAAAAAATAGAGGGAAGATTGATATCAGGGGAATTTATGGTGTCCAACCAGCCTACCCTGCAAATTTTCGGGATGTGGGAGGAAACAGGAGCATCCAGAGAAAAGCTACACAATCCCTGGGTGAATATAAAAAGTCCACAGTGTGCACCAACCATTCAATTCAATCTAATTCAACCAATCCCATGTGAAATCAATGCCAGTGATCTATTATGTTGAATCCATTTGAAGTAGGAATGATAAGCATTAATCAAGCAACTTTGTACGTTCATCCTTTAAATATTGTGTGGGTTCCATATGTTCAAATATCTCACTATCAGAATAGGCCTGACTTGGTTTCAGATGTTTAATAAAACAATATGAACCTGAGATACCACACACAATATCATGCTTTGCATCTTTTGGTTGGCTTCTTATTTAGTTTTATTACGGGCATATCCTCACCTTCATACAAAGGTTGGGAATTTCCTGAGGTCTTTCTGTTTTTAAGTGTACTCAGCAAGTGGTGAAACAGGCAGATGATAGAGGACAATGTGTTCATTTATCGGCCTATTTATTGGCACACATGCTGCATAGCCTCAGAAAATACTATGCCCAAATCAGTATTTGGGCTTCTACCTAAAGCGTGAAGTAATACTTCAATATTTTGAATCAAGGTCCTCAAGGCTTTCTCTGCTAGCCTAAGAAATATTTGAATCATGTATTATATTTTGTCCATCAATACTTATTAAATAATTCCAAATCGTCTGTTGGCTTCCTTTCATTGCTTTCCCCCTGGTTGCACTGCTTCCAGATGTGTGTTTTATATTGAAGCATTTAACCAATCACATTTCAGCCATTATTTGTTGCCAGGGTCAGAAATCTGCCTTAGGGCCTTCACAATCAATTCTGCAGGTTCTGCTGCATTAAACAAGCGTCGATAACACTGTTGCTTTAACCAATCAGATTTTGAGTTAGCAACACCACAATGCCTTGTTGCAGGCGTAGGGATATGTCATCGCTTTCACCAACTATGATTGGCTAGCCGGCGTGAGCCAGCTAGAGCTCGCAAGCTCAACCCACAATGGCTGGTGGAGGAAAACAAATGGATTTGGTTACAGATTTGCTGGCAAAGCCGTTTTCCAGACGGACTTTTAAGAAAAAAAAGCAGGACATCATTAAGAAAGGTCGGATACCTCCAAAGCAAGCAAGCAAGCCTGTCGCAACCGGGAACGAACATTTTCGTCACTAAATTGAATAAAAAAGTATGCCAGAAATTCGACAGGATAGGCTCGACGTTCAGCATTAGCTTCAATGGCGATAGAAAAGGAGGGTGGATATTGTGTACAGTTAAAAAGGATTTTTGATGAGTAAAATATGGCTATATTCCTAAATAATATTTCAATTGCATGAGTTTATTATTGCTGATTTACAGTTAAAAAGGATTTTTGATGAGTAAAATATGGCTATATTCCTAAATAATATTTCAATTGCATGAGTTTATTATTGCTGATTTGCAGTAGAGGTTTTATAGCCATGAAATAGTTTTTGAGG
This sequence comes from Stigmatopora nigra, assembly GCF_051989575.1. NCBI lineage: Eukaryota > Metazoa > Chordata > Actinopteri > Syngnathiformes > Syngnathidae > Stigmatopora > Stigmatopora nigra. The sequence continues at coordinate 2,914,165 of NC_135511.1, read as the reverse complement.
GTTGGATTGATTCGCTGTGAAGGCGCTGCAATAAAATGCACGGACTGCCACTGCATTCCAACCACCTATTTGCCAATGACGTGGCCGGTCGAGTTGCCTAAAGACGTTTAGACGACTGACGTCTGGGTGAGGGCCAACTCGGTGAGAGGGCATCTGGCTGAACGTAGAGTTAACCGAACAAATAATTAGCCGACCGGATAGCCAGCCGAAGGACGTTGCGCTGACGCGCTCGCCTCGCCCCCGGTCGTGTGTGTACATGGTTTTCAACCTCGGCCCGCGGGCCATATACAGCCCAGCCTGCGGTATTGCGCGTTGGCGCAACGTCCGTACGGCTGGCTATCCGGTCGGCTAACTAGTCGTTTGGCTAATTAGTCGTTTGGCTAATTAGTTGTACGGCCAACTCTATGTTCGGCCAAATGCCCCCTCGGCGAGTTGGCCCTCGCCCAGACGTCAGTCGGCTAAACGTCTTTAGGCAAGTAGACCGTGTGCCGCCTATGAGGGTAAAGAGGTGAAAGCTGCAGACTTGACAACACCAGGAAGCAACTCTAGCAGGGGTCGGGAACCTTTTTGACGGAGAGAGCCATATACAATTCATATTACCAAATGTTATTCCTTTAGAGCGATAATCAAAATTTGAAAGGAAAAACACACTGAACTGCTTTTTGTAGTAATGTCACCACCACTTTTCTAACTACAAACATTCTGAGATCTTTTGACAACATTATCACGCTGTTGCTAATCAATGATAATCAATGGGAGTATGCATGCAGAAGAATCTAATGGGAAAAAATGTTTAAAGCCGCACTAGAGCTAGTGTGATGACGTAGCGCTCCTATTGGTGCATTCAGGACTGAGCTCTTTCAACACCGGTTCCCATATTTTATCTCACAGTTTAGCGGAGAGTCGTATGCACCTATCAAAAGAGCCACATATGGCTCCCGAATCCCTACATCTGAACTATAGTGTTAGATAGATGCCACAATTTCATAAGAATAATGTTAATTTAAAAAATAACTTTAAAAAACAAGTGAGCAGCACTAAAAATCAAATCAACAATCTAAAATAAAAAATCAACCAAATTGAAATCACTTTAACATTGATAAACTATATACAAAAAAAGTAGTTCTGAGAATTCTGTTTCATTTAGTTTGGCTCAAGCTTTGTGTCCTTTTGAATGCCTTTTTACCATCACTTTAGCCAAAGTTAATTCCCAACTTCTGTCCCTTTTTGGTGAATACTGGATGCAGCTGAAATTAACAGGAGATGGGTTCCTCCCAAATATGCCTAACTCAACGGGAAGTGAACTAAAGAGTTAAAAATGTCATCTATCCTGCACCCCCAATGTGGAGACTGCATTTTAATAGAGCAACTGCCCCTGCTGTTCGGAGAAAGGAAAGGTCAATGCTGATATTGGGGGTCTGTTAAACACAAGCCCTTCTATCATTGGATGACCTCCTTTCTCTGTGTTTTATGTTCTTGCCTACAGCTTTTCTTTGTGTCCCGCCTGCTTCTCTTACTTTGTTGTATCGCCTTTTAGTATGGCCTTTGAAAAAGTGCAGTGTGATAATAGGCTGGCTGTGTGGGCATGCAGTACTTTGCGCGAGACACACACATGCCATTTCCATCTTTTACTCTGACTGTGAAGGCGACCCACAGAGCAGGAAGTGAGGATAAGGCGCCACCCCCCGCTGGCCAAAGAGAGAATGAGCAGGACAGATAATGCCTTCTTATCTGCCTGCCCTCAAAAGGCCCCCCTTTAGCACACTCTGCCCCTTTCTCCCCCCTCAAACTCTCTCCTTATACTGTTTGCACGTAGGGTGCCAACACCGCAAACTTACACAAAGAGTCCATCTAGGTGACTGTGTACAGACAATATTAAATTTTGAAGGAAGACTGACCCCAAAAAACAGAGCAATTGACAATCATAGACACCAGATAAAATGGCTAAAAAAAGGACTCATTAAATGTGTTTATCACAAGTAGACATGCACTTCATTTTACCTGGGAGGCATGGCAACAGATGAGCGGATCTGAAACGTAATCCTTTGCGTATTGTGCGCCTCAAACACGCAATTGATAAATCCAAATCTCTGAAGTTATCAAGCAACGCAATCTTGACAAGACTAATCATCCCGAATATTAAACGACGCCAATAATCTCTTCAAGAAGTCTCTACAAGGCGCCGGTGGGAATCTATCCTATCAGAGTCGATGTTATTGCTGTTAACATTATTGTTTGGTAGCGAGCTTTAGAAAGGGATTTTTTGTAGATCCCATTATCTCTGTCATTAAAGAAAAAAATTACACCTACACTTTGGGCTACTGAAAATTATCGCTTCACATTTGCACATTCCCCTGGCATGCCTAATTGGAGAGGGAGTAATTGTAGTGTGGGGGATGGCACCAAAGTCCCTCAGCTATTGACACAATGGTAAGGACCATTAACTCCACAAGCAGAAATCAGGGAGAGACTGAAAAAAATACCCACTACAGCAGACTACTGAACTATTTTGGTAACAAGGCTAAAGACCATTCAATCCATTGGAACTGGGAAGATAAGCGGTGAATAAAGTTAAAATAAAGATAAAACAATAAAATACTTAGCGGCTTGGTGCTGAGTGGTAAGCGTGCTGGCGGGGCAGACTTTTTGTGCTCGTATGTTGAGGTAGCACTGAAAAAATTATTTCATTGTTAATTTCATTGAAAATCCAAGATGGCGCCGTCATGCGGAAGCCATGGCAGTAGCTCTGTCCACCCTTATCTGTTTTTCGTATTTTACAGCCCTTCTATCTTTTTTTATTATATTTTGATATTTCTTAATACATTCCCTTTTACTTTTCTTAGTACTTTATACTTTTTACTTTAATGTTTTTACAACTTTCTTTTTTCTGTTAGCCTGGGTTCTTTCTGCTACTTCTTTTTTTGGAACCATTCAGCCATGCCTACGCGGTCACACACATGGGACTACCTACTACAATACGCAGCAGAAGGAGTCACCTCGGTGTCACCGGAGATTCAGAGCTGGACAAAGGGGCCGGGAGAAGAGGCAACGCTTCTGATCAACCATTCCATCCTGGGATAAGATGGAAGTGCTGTCGAAGTTTACCAGCAACAGAGTCGAGGGGCTCTACTCTGCTATTGTTGTCTTCAGCTCCAGACTACTGAGGAACTGTACAGATAAACATTGAAGAGTGACTCTGCATATTCTCTACCTCGGTCAGAGTCTGCAGAAGTTCCCTATCTTGTGGAAGACTTCCTGTGTGTGGTTCCAGTTTTTGTCCACCTTTGCAACGTCTTTTTGAGTCTGTATCCGTTTTAGCTACCGCAACCAAGATAGCGCCGTTCAAGCGGCAGCCGGCGGCGGCGGTAGCTCCCTCCACTCTTGCTCGTTTTGTATTTTTGCTGCTTTTGTCTAATTGAAAAAATGAAAAATGAAAATGAAAAAATGAAAATCAGACATAGGCATTGTCGTCATCATTGACTTGACAAAAAGCCTAGTAGTCATCATACCCTCAGCAGCGTATGACGAAATTGTATAGTGCTTCTCCACAAGTTCGTCTTCCCAGGCCAGACACATTTATGACATTTATTTATGACATATTCATACTTGTTAGCTCTCCGCCTTGAGCGCCATTTTCCGGTGACTACAAGTTGCCTCTCCGATGCCAACAAGAATAAGATGGATCACTTACCTATCAGTCTTTATACTTCCCCTTCCTCAGTCATCCTGTGGAAGGCAGATCTGCACCAAACGACCTTCCTGTTATGTTTGATACCTTTCTTCACCCGGGTTGGCTCTATTTGCCCCGCCTCCAACCGGACTTTCAGTATTGATGGCCTGTTTGCTTTTTTATTCCCTTAGAAATATTTGGTGATCTGCCTCCTGCTGGCTGACTAAAGGAAAGTGAGGAGAGACTGTGAGGAGTTAAGTGATCAGTTGTTTGCTGGCATCTGCGAGGCAAACTTTTTTTTCTGCAGTCTGCATGCGATGTATCCATCATGGCAGATTGCCAATGAGTGTGAAATGAACCTACAGGATCTGTGTGGATAGTGATAATATCTTAGATTAGGCAATTTTGGCATTTTTTAGTATTTAGGATGTGATGACAAATTTTGGCCTTTTGCCGGGAAAGCGCACTTCGTGGAGTAGCGTCACCAATTTTGTTATACGTAGCTGGGTATGATGACAATTGGGCTTTTGACCAGTCAATGATGACATACCCTATGTCAGATTATTATTATTATTATTATGATGATTATTATTATTATTATTAATATTATTATTACTATGACTATGACTAGGGCTAGGGCTAGAACTAGGGCTAGGACTAGGGCTAAAACTAGGACTAGGATTATGATTATTATTATTCCAAAAATGATGCACATAAATGTCCTCAGAATAGGATAACGTACGACAACTTGCCAACGAGAAGTAATACATACTCCTCGTATTAGCGTGCGCTCCGCCATTCGTGCTGAGTGACCTAAAAAACACTGAAAAAAATGCAACAATATTGCCCAGACTCATTTCATCATGGATTTTACTCTATGTATTTTTTGGTCACATAGCTAAAATATAGTGATGCTTTGTAGTCTGATTGCTCTTCTAGTGTTTCTGTTTAAAGAACACTTTGTTATGTTGGGCAGATACACTTGTACAGAATTGTAAAAGAAGAGCAAAGATTCAGACCATCTTTAAAGATTTATTGAAAGACTAGCAATATGGATATGGACAATTGACAAACTTTGGTTCAGCTTTTTGTGTGTTGTTAACTTTCCAAGTAAATGAAAGAGAATACCATAATTTTTTATAGCAGCAATTAACATCAATTCTCTCATACAACAGGAACCACAAACTGAAGCATTAACTACTAAGTGGTGGTATGCAGCTTTGATGGCCACCCAGACATTCCCGACAAACGGACGGATGTTGATGAAAGGAGACACGCTCCCCGAGGATGCCAATGGCTACTGTGTTCTCGTGTCGTCACGCTTAAAGACAGAATTTGTGTCGTTGAATGTGTCACAACAAAAGCCACGCACGTTGGCAGTTGTACTGTATAAGCAAACCCCTCGAGATGAGGTATGTCGCAAAATAAAAAAACAAAAAATGAATAAGAGTAGCTGCCTTTGTCACAGTCTTCAACCTTCAAACTCTCTTCATTATGCAGAATTAATAATAACCTAAAAAAATGCAATATTATTTAGTAAAATACACATATTTTACTAACAAAAAATTATTTTTATTTACACACAAAATGCATCCTCATTTCAAGATTTCAATATATATATATATATATATATATATATATATATATATATATATATATATATATATATATATATATATATATATATATATATATATATATATATATATATATATATATATATATATATATATATATATATATATATATATATATATATAAGCGCAACACTTTAGAACCCAAAACAAAACATAATGTACAATTACACTCGTTCAATATATAGTCATAACTTGTGTTATCTTTTCTTTTTACAACTTTGAGTAGTCCTTCTCAACTATTCAGCAGGGCAAACAATAAAATATCAATATCATAACTTCCTTGATATGCCCGTCATAGACATTTAACAGATAATGGTAACGGTAATGACGGCCGAATGTAGCGTGCTAAATGATATTCCATGTGCATGATCCGAGACTCGCACATCCACGCACACTCATCAAAAGTAAATAAACATTACTAAACATTATCTTCTTTTTCACACGCTAAACAGTGTATATTGCAAACCACAAACTCAACCCTTATGTATGAGTGCGTGTGAATGGTTGTGTCTATTTGTGCTTGGGTGTCCCCTGCCTGGTGCCCAAAGTCACCTGGGATAGGCTCCAGCAGGCACTCAGGGGCTGTCATTGAAAATGCAAGACATCCAAACCATTTTAAATAGAAAAGGCTATAAGCGATCATTCAATTGCCGTCAATGGCACTCATTCAGTTAAGTCCCCACTGAAGTCCTAAGTACCAAAGTAATTTCACCCGACTGGTAAATGGCTTCAAGGAAGTGTTGTGTTGCTTTAAATGAACACTGTTAAATGGAGCCACTTGGACCGGCGATAATGTGCTGGGCGAGAGGAAAGAGGTGAAAGAGCGTGCGGACTGTCTGATTCCATTCTGTCACAGATGATTCTTTCTGTGCGTCCTTTTGATATGCCGTCCTCTATTCCTACAACCCCGCCTCTTCACCCCCCGGGGACCAGTTGGCACATTTGCGTCCATCATGGTGCCGCGTTTCCAGATTCCATCACCCCGAAACGCCACGCGTTAGCCTGTGATAGCTCAGGGCAAGGACACTGTGTAAAGGTTAAATAAGTGTCACTACGAAATGCACGCATGGTCGGCAGATGGTTTTGGCCATCAGAACAGTCTTTTACGAGGAGTTGCCTGGAATCCAGGAACTCGTAAAAGATTATTGGGCACTTTAAACGCTTCATAACGCCAACAACATGTTTGTCCTCCATGCTGCAAAGTGAAGCGAGGGCAAGCTATTGGCACACTTCATTGAGCAAATATGGCCTCCTTTTTTATTATTTCAATGTGGCCAAATTGCCTATTTGGTTACATTAACATGTTGACGAGTCTGCAAAAAACATTTAAACGATATGCTAGGGAATTTAAATAAAAGAAAACCTTGGCCAAAAAATGGTTATGTTATAAGGTTTGTATATTTGCTTTGATTTGATATATGAATGTATTATAGGGAAATCATTTAGGTCATTTATTGCCTAACATTGATGGCACTTAGATGTCCAATCCATTTTAAATAGGAGTGCTATCCGAGGATCTCTGCATCAATGGCAGTGTTCACACCCTTTGTTTTGGACATTTGTTGTTAAGAAAGACAAAACGTGTGATAGGGGCGTAACCAGACTGCATTTTTGTTTTTATTAATTTTTGAGTTACCAGTTTATTAATTTTGTTTTGCATTCATATTTTATTATATGATTTATACATGAAAAAATACACTTTTATGCCTCATTTGCTATTAATCTTGAGGACATTTTGGGTCACAATTCTGGATCACTACTTAATAAGGGCCACATCCTGTACATTTTGGCTCATCTCATCTCATTTTCTGAACCGCGTTATCCTCAATAGGGGTGCGAAGGGTGCTGGAGCCAATCCCAGCTGTCTCCGTGCCAGAGGTGAATGGTGGCCAGCCGATCGCAGGGCACAAGGAGACAGACAAGCATGCACACTAACACCTATACCTAGGGGCGATTTAGAGTGTCCAATCAGCCTACCAAGCATGATTTTGGAATGTGGTAGGAAACAAGAGTACCCAGAGGAAACCCACCGAGGCCTACACAGGTAGTCCGACCTGGACTTGAACCCAGGATCCCAGAGCTATGACATTGACACGGTAACCACTCACACAACTGTACATTTTGGGACATTTCATAAATATTTTGAGACGATCCCGAGTCAATTAATCTCAAGTCTGGGCACTTTATGTGGAATGTGGGTCACATCCTTGTTCATTTTGCTTTATTTTCAGGTCCCTTCCTGTTGATATTGGATGTTTTGCTCCACATTTTGGATAAGATCCTGTATAGTTAGTAAGTAATTCCTGTTTATTTTGGACATTTTTTGAAGATATGGTTGCATTTGGTCTTACTTCATCAACATGTGTTGATTTTGAGGCTATTTTTTTTTGTAATTTATTTATTTATGTATTTATTTTTTGTCAACGCATTAGATTAAGACTATTGACAGAAATAGCCGTCAAATCCCTTTGAAGTTGATGTGCAGTTTATTTGTTCATTTATTGCCACCCTTACACTTTGAATAAAGCATAATACCGATGAAGTATTTGAAATTCAAAAAATCAAAAGAGCCAAAAGATTGGACATTTATAAATATCAATGTAACAGAAAGAGTCAACTAAGTAAATGTTATGAGTGTCACATTTGAGAATTGTTTGCTTTGCATTGTGCCTTTTTCTGAGATCATTCGTAGACAATCCTAATGTTGGTGTTTCCTCTCATCTACTTAAAAATGCAATACAGGGATGAAGACGGCTCCTATGATTGTGTTTTTGCAATAATTCAGTGCAGAAGGAGATTTTCTCCCAAGATTTAACCAAAGAAAATAACTTTTTCAGCTAGCTCACTGTGTTCTCCCGGAGGCTGGACACACACAAACGACAGACTTGTGGCCACTGAAACTTTAATGTACGCGAGCACACCCACATTCTAACCAGAACAGCTTGTCTTCGGCACCAAGACAGCGGTATTCACGGAACATTAGCTGGCTCTAATTAAAACATGAAGCAATATGTTGTTTTGCAGGCGTTATTGTTTTTTTTTTCTTTCGATCCTCCTTGGCGGAGCCGTGGGGAGCACACCTTGAGTGGATTTCCCTGCCTCATCCCTGTGGACATTGTCGGGATACGATACACCGATAAAATAAGTTATTTTCCCCGTCCTGATTTTCAAGCCCACACGTTTAGACTGATTTACAGCTTTGAAATGTTCTACAAGTCGATATAACACAGACTCTATTTTGACTTCTCTCCTAATGTTCATGGCTGCACCAAAAATACAAAGTCACATTCATTTTCAACAAACAAAACAATTTTCAAAATGGCACCTGTATTAACTTTTTTTTTTCTGATGAACAATTCACACATCACAAAATCAAGACACTCAAAAATTATCATGCATATTTTGACATAAACTTAATGATTTGACAAAAGCTTGATAATACAATCCAGCAAAAAAAACAGACCAATATTAGACCAAAAGACCTGCTCAAATTCAAAAAGTCAAGAGAAAGTTACCCAAAAGTTACCCAGAGGTGACCTGGGTATGCCCCAAAATTAATATAAAATCAATGAAAATATACAGGAATGAGAACAAAATCAACAAAAAGTGACAATAAAATCAATAGAAAGTCAATAGGAAGTCATCCATAAATGCCCCAAAAATAAACAAAAATTGCCCCAAAATCAATAGAAAGTTTCCTGGAAAGGCTTGAAAATCACAGAAAGTGACCCAGAAATAAATCACTCAACAAAAAGTACCTGTATATGACTCAGACTCAACACCCAAATAAGTTTAGGAACCCCAATTTATTTTTTATTTTTTAGTTCTCATACGCTTGTGTTGTGTTGTAATGGTCCCCTTCTCCTCTTATGTGACTTAAGATGGTAATAGAATTGGAGCCAACACTGCAGTACTTTCATGAGCACGTAGTTTATTTAGGTATTTCCAAGTTATACTTAAACCCAAAAGAAATCTTGAATTTCACATATGGGTGCATTGAATTAGGCAAATGACATCTAGAAATGGATGCAGTAATGACGTTCATGTGGCAAAACATTCAACTCCTTACATTTCAATATGTTCAAAAGTGTCAACATTAACTGATTTCCTTCCATTGGCCACAACATACAGCCCCATTTAATTACACTGGTTTTCACGGGCTGTGAATGGCCAATTTTAATTTGTTTTTGAAAACATACATTTTATAAGGATGCCCCGAAGCTGCATGGTCAGTGTGTCGACCTCAGAGTTCTGGAGTTGGTCCAGACAAAAAAAACAACAAAAAAATGTACGAAAAAAATTAAATTAATTAGTGGGTTTGGCCGGGTGGACGGGTGGGCGTGTGGGCGGTTGGGCGGATGGGCGGATGGGCGGATGGGCGGAAGGGCGGAGGGGCGGATGGGCGGAGTGGCGGAGAGGCGGAGGGGCGGACGGAGGGACGGACGGACGGACGGACGGACGGACGGATGGATGGATGGATGGATGGATGGATGGATGGATGGATGGATGGATGGATGGATGGATGGATGGATGGATGGATGGATGGATGGATGGATGGATGGATGGATGGATGGATGGATGGATGGATGGATGGATGGATGGATGGATGGATGGATGGATGGATGGATGGATGGATGGATGGATGGATGGATGGATGGATGGATGGATGGATGGATGGATGGATGGATGGATGGATGGATGGATGGATGGATGGATGGATGGATGGATGGATGGATGGATGGATGGATGGATGGATGGATGGATGGATGGATGGATGGATGGATGGATGGATGGATGGATGGATGGATGGATGGATGGATGGATGGATGGATGGATGGATGGATGGATGGATGGGTGAATGGATGGATGGATGGATGGATGGATGGATGGATGGATGGATGGATGGATGGATGGATGGATGGATAAAAGGATGGATAAAAGGATGGATGGATGGATGGATGGATGGATAGATAAATAAATGAATATAAAAATACGTATAAATAAATAAATACATAACACATTTATAGCACTCACTTATAAATACATTTTTCACCAAATTAAAACTGCAAAATGGCATAGAGCTAGTATTAAAATAAAACTGCTGTCAGCTGTGGTTTAACTCACCTTTTACTCAATATCCTGACGCCGTTACATTCATGAAAGTCAGTGCAATGTTAAATCATTCATTCATTCATCTTCCATACCATGCATCTGGTCACCGATTCAGGGTGTCCCCACCTCTCCTGGAGTCAGCTGGGATCGGCTCCAGCACCCCCAGTGACCCTAATCAGACACTTGAGAAACCCTGACTGATCAGCGTGGGGGGTTGTCAAGGAGAGTGGAACTTCACGATAAAGATGAAAATGTGGGTAGGAAGTGAAAGTGAGAGACATCAATCTTCCCTCCCTCCCTCAATTGACTCTGCTCAGGCGTACCTGTCCTGTCGCTGACATCAATACTCAGCCTTCTGGCTAGTCATCAATCAGTCACACTCTTGACAACCCGGTGGAATTGAATATGTTGTCTGTGTGTGGGCGGTATTGTGCATTGGTGCAGTATGCGATCAGGGTGGAGAGGGCACAATAGGCAGGTAAACTGGTAAGTCCCAGTCTGTCAGGCCCCAGACCAGACCGGTGGTGGGTTGTGCCTGTCATCCAATCATAGGTCCAGCCCCTAATGACTCAAGCGCTTCCTGGTGTGAGTCATTAGCCAGTGAGGAGTATTTAAAGCCACCAGGAACATGGCCACGCCGCTGGATTGTCTTATCAGTTCAGTGTTAGGTACCGTCTCGCGTTTTCTCCTTGCCTGCCTTATTGATCTACTACATCTTAGTTGCTCCCAGGATCCCGATCATGCTCTGCCCCACGACCACGGATCACGGACAACGACTTTGCCTTCGACCTTCTACCCTCCACTCCGGACTTCACAGCTACCGACCTTCCTGCTACGACCAACAACTCGCCCACGCCACCCCTCTTTTGCTTGTCTCTTGGCGATTCTAATAATGATTCCAAAAGACCAGGCTCGCAGCCCTCACCTGCTTTGGGGTCCTCCATCCCCGATCGTAACACTCCAATTGGAACATGTTAAAATTTCAATGGGAGTTAATGAGTATTTTTTAATTTCATGAAGTCAAAAAAAGATTGTTTTATTAGAAATTATTCAAGACTAAAGAGGTATGTATGTACATATATCTCATCTCATTTTCTTCCGCTATATCCAATGTCGGGTCGTGGGGGCAGCAGCTTCAGCAGGGAAGCCTAGACTTCCCTCTCCACAGCCACCTTATTCAGGTCGTCTGGGAGTATCCCAGGACGTTCCCAGGCCAGGTGTGAGACATAGTTTCTCCAGCGTGTCCGAGGTTGGCCCCGTGGTCTCCTCCCGGTGGGATATGCCTAGAACAACTCCCGAGGGAAGCGTCCAGGCGGATTTCTGATCAGATGCCCAAGCCGAAGGGATTGTGTGTCGTGCTAATGCAAGTTCAGAGGCCTGATGGCTCTGGGGGAAAAAACTGTCCCTATGTCTATTTGTCCAGGTTTTGTGAGACCTGTAGCATCTGGTTAGGGCAGCAGCTGGAACAGATTGTGATCAGGGTGGTAAGGGTCCCTAATAATGTTGAGGTAGCGAAGGCTGGCAATGTCATCCAGTGGGGGCAGAGAGCAGCCGATGATCTTCTGGGTGGTGTTGATCACTCTCTGCATGGCTTTTTGTCTGCTGCCGTGTTTCCAGCGTACCACACTGTAATGCAACATGCCAGGTCTCTCCATATTGGCTCTATAGAAGGTCCTCCTCAGTACTCTCAGGAAATGGAGTTGCTTCTGGGCCTTCTTCACCAGTACTGTGGTGTTGGTAGACCAGGAGAGCTTGTCGGTGACGTGGACCCCCATGAATTTGGACTGGACCCTGTCTACACATTCTACATTTAGGTGGAGTGGGGCCAGATCTGTGCTGTGTTTGCGAAAGTCCAGGATTATTTCTTTAGTTTTCGTAGTGTTTAGTAAGATTGTTCACCAAACACCGCAAAGACAGTTTGTTGATCTTATCTCTGTAGGCAGATTCCTCTCACCCTAGTGGTGGGTCGGCGTACAGTCGTATGTGTACAGGGAGTATAGAAGAGGAATCAGTACACAACCTTGACGGAAGCCAGTGCTCAGTGTAGTGGAGGAAGAGAGGTGGGGACCAAATTTAACAGTTTGTGGATGGTTGAAGAAGAAATTCTTAATCCAGCCGCAGATGGAAGAGAATAGTCCAATGTGGGAGAGTTTGTCAGCCAGACTGTCCGGTATTATAGTGTTGAAGGCTGAGCTATTGTTGGGTCAATGAAAAGCATCCACACGTAGTTTCCTTGGTGCTCCAGGTGGCTGAGTGATGTGTGTAGAGCTACGGCGATGGTGTCCTCAGTGGATCTGTTTGCTCAAACTGGCGAGCGTCAACTGAGGGAGGGATTGTATCCCTGATATGGCGGGCAAACAACTTTTCAAAGTACTTCATGATCACAGGCGTGAGTGCAACTGGCCTATAGTCATTCAGGCTGTCAATGGTGGGCTTTTTAGGGACAGGGATAAGGGTGGCAGATTTCCGGCAGGATGGGTTGATGGACTGTTGCAGGGAACAAATGAAAATATTTGTGAAAACACCAGTCAGCTGGTCAGCACAGGCTTTGAGCACCTTCCCAGATACTCAGTCAGGGCCGGCAGAATTCCTGGTCGTCACAGTCCACAATACCTGTGTTGGGTTTATTCTGTATTACTATTATACATATATGTGTAGTAATTCATTTCTTTGTTAAATCATTCTTCTTCTTATTCCTAAAGTGCTCGAGGTCATAAACAATCTTCAAGTCCTCTCTCACGTGGACTTCTTATCCAAGGATTGTTTATACAGCAACTCACCCAATCTGGGGCTTTGAGATCGGTTGTTCTCTTTTGCAAAGGAGCCAGGGTCACTGGCCAATAACAAAGATGTTGTTTCTGCCATTTCCAGCATAGTGGCCATACCTCGTGACGCACTTCGGTTTTTCTTTATGTAATTAATATATGATTGTTAGGTCAAATGAAGGCGTGATTGTTTTTAATCCAAATGTTGTTGGTTTTAGTCTCCTGTTTTGTTATTGGTAAAATACCTTTCTTGTGATTATAGTTACAGATGTTGTTTTTGCTTACGCATTATGAAATAATCAACAACCTTGTAAATTGTTTTGATTCATGGCAATAAGAGTCGTACGAAAATGTCTATTCGAGGAGATGCTTCGGAGTGAAGGGGAAATCCTTGTTGCTTGATGAACCTCCCCTTAAGGTTCTTATCCGTGATCCGATCTATTTAATTAAATGTTAATAATTGAATAAGATGTCTGCCTGCAGTTATTGATAATTACAAAGAAAGGTAATTAATAATGAACCTATCACCTGTCTCACTTCATGTTCCTGAAGCTTCAATGTACTGCTGCAATGAGGTGGATGTGTTGGGACTAAATCTGATTTTTCAGTCTCAAAGAAATGGTTCAGGTCCTCTGCCAGTAAGGCATCTGTGTTAACAGACACCTTGCCACATCTTCTTTGGGTTATATTCTCTAAAGCGCTCCTCAATTTTCCTTGAATATGCTGGATTGTTAATGCTTCTCTTCAGATCTGTTCTAGCAGCGCTGTATTCTAACTAGTCCCCTGACCTGAAGGCAGTCACGGCGTTTAATGAGTGCCTGTGTTTCACTGGTCATCCAGGGTTTTCAGTTAGGAAAAACACGGATACGTTTATTAACAGTGACAGTGTCCGTGCAGTTTTTGATGTAGAAAAGTACAGTGTCGGTGTAGTCCTGGATGTTGTGGTGTTCAAAAAGTTCCCAAATAGTGCGGGAAAAACAGTACCGCAGCTGACAAAGGGCGTCCTCAGGCCATGTTTTTATACTATTTGATTGTGGCCTTGTTGCTGATGTATGAGGGGGTATTTTTTACAAAGCTTTTTAACCACCTTTGTGACTTAGACCCCAGAGATAAGAGAGTCCACCCCAGAAACCCCCGGCTCTGCTTCCTCGTGGGAAGGCGTGTTGGTGGAATTGAGGAGGTCTTCAATGTTCTCGGACCACCGATTCACAACATCCCAAGTCGAGGTCAGCAGCTCCCCATCCACTACACACTGTGTTGATGGTGCACTGCTTCCCTCTTCAGAGACTGTGGGATGGACTGGCCAACCGACTGAATAACTGTTTGTTCATGTCGAGCCATGTGGCCAAACTGGCTTTACAATTGTTTGTTAAGACAGTGCAATGTAGGACAGGCTACCTAGCTTGCCTTAAAATAGTTTGTTCACATCGCGAAATGTAAGGTAGGCTAACTAGCTGGCCTTGCAATTGTTTATTCGCCTCGCGAAACGTAAGATAGGCTGGCTAACAGGATTTGCAATTGTTTGCTTGTAATGTGCGATGTGGCCAACTCGCTTTGTAAATGTTTGTTCGAATCGCGCAATATAAGATGGACTGCGGCAGTTTGTTTGAGCAATACAATTATTGTGTTTGCATACAACTTAGCCCTGCAAATGTCTAACCATATTAGCCCAGTTTTGTTTACATAAACTTTGTCCTACATCGCTGTCTTAGAAATAGTACCCTGTCTTCCAATATAAATACTGACTGACTGTTCATTCGGAGAGAGAGTTGCGAGGACGACAGATGTGAACGTGTTCGCAGCTGTTTGAGCTCTCTCCCCATGCTGCAGTCCGGCAATAAACCTATTCCCTATCAAATTGATCTCACTATTTCTTAACCTGCTCCTCCTGAAGTTGTACTTTCAGATCTATCAGAGACATTGGATGGTGCAACAAGATTTCCTTGAAGCCACCCGGAAGTCAGGTTCTGGGGTTGATACAACAGGCACAGGCCACCTTGTGGCCGCAGCTCTGGTTTGCTGCCTCAGCAATAGAAGCGCAGAACATGGTCCACTCTATCATAAAACGTTTGGGTCTCCTGGGCTGCACTGGCATCTGCCCCCACCATTGAAGCAAACTCACCACCAGGTGATCAGTTGAAAAACACTGCCTCTATCTTTACCCGAGTGTCCAAGACATGCGGCGACTGGTCCGATGACATGACTACAAAGTCGATCATCGAACTGCGGCCTAGGGTGTCCTGGTGCCAATTGTACATATGGACACCCTTATGCTTGAACACGGTGTTCATTATTGTCAATCCATGACGAGCGCATAAATCCAACAATAGAACACCACTCCGGATTCGATCACGGGGGCCGTTGTTCTCAATCATTCCCCTCCAGATCTCACTGTCAGTGCCCACGTGTGCATTGATTTTATCTGGCAAATTCCATTCCCATCCTTTAACAAATAACGGAGACGTAGCCTTATTAGTTTGTACTTTTACTAAAAAAAACAAGAGAAAACTTGATACCCCCTTAAAACTTTGTTTTGCTGTGACAATACTCGTGCAAAAACAAGTTACTGATGCTTGAAACTGCACATCCTTCACCGTCATTCAAATACATCCACTCGGAAGTCACTTCGCCAAAGTGTCTTATCGTCCATTTATTAATCATACAATGCCCGCAATAAAACTCCCTCGTAAATCCACCCGGGTATCTATTAAGTTAGCCTTGCGGCTATCATCAAATCAGACATAGTTGGTTAAATGCATTATGCTGATGAATCGCCTGGTCGAGTCGTAATAAACTAAGAGGCAGGATGAGCTATCTCCCAAGATATTTATTGTTTGTCTGGAAGAAATCTTTGTTTACGCCAATCACTCTATTCTCACTTTGTGCAAACATCCTTTGTCTCAGGCACATGTTTTTAAAAAAGAAAAGTAGCTTTGAGCCATCTGTTCCAACAACAAAACATTCATCTTTGCCTGTAAATGCTGCCAGCATTCGAGTAAAATGTTTCTGAAAGAAAGAGGGAAGAAAGAAGACAGAAACAACTAAGTGACAAGTAGTTATTTTGGGCTATGACGTTTATTTAGTTTGTTGCACATTCATTGTGATCACTAGGCAACATGCTATGCGAAAAAGATAAAGCGTTTTAAAACTTCATGACTGAGGTAACGTCGAGATTTTTGAGACCTTGCCCCTCGCTTATGTACAATTGATGTCTCTTGCAAAATGTTCATTACTTTCTGTTAGCGGAGAAAAGTTTGCCATATTGTTTACAACTTGTAGTAAACAGGTTACCACTTGGCTCTGTTATTTGCCATTCCCATATCCTTCAAGTTCGATTGGACATCTAGCACCGTCAAAGGCAGCCTATAAGTTCACAAGGAATTCAGTCAAGAATGCCCCCAAATGAGTGATGAAAACTGTTTGGTTTATTCTGTAGTACTATTATATATATGTGCATTTAATCATTTTTGTATGTGAGCTTCTTCAAATTGTCTGAAGAGAGCTCGGGGTCATAACAAGTCACCGAGTCCTCGAGCCAAGGACTGTTGACCTGACATCTCACCCAGTCCTGGGCTCCGAGGACTGTTTATCTGGGTTTGCAATGAAGACATGAAGAACTCTTGATACCATCGAATGGAATTGTTATGTGGAATGAAGGATTGTTTGTTCTTGCTTATGCAGTTGGATTAATCAGTAACCCTGTAATTGTTTTGATTTATGGCTTTAAAACTGTACGAGAAATTACTGTTCGGGAGGATAATTCTGAAATGGAGAACAAGTCTGAATATATCCTAACTTATAAGTTTACTCACCAAGAGGCCTATTTAATTAAATGTAATTAATTTAATAAGATGTCTGCCTGCAGTGTTTTAATAATTATTTAAGTATAATCATTACATTATTTTACAGGAAGTGACCAAAGAGGGAGCTAAGCACATTTACTAAATGTCAAAGTACCTATTTTGTGTTTTTAAGTCCCTTAATCTTGAGCATAAGTGTACATCAGAAAAGCAAGGTCATAATCAAGACAACAGCTTCTCCAATATAGTGAGTTTTCCCTACTCCCAGCCGAGTTTTCAACATCAATCACCGCGGTTTTGTTTGTACGTTTTCTTTTAAATCCCAACATATCCTCCCCAAACCTCAGTGTCGATGCTTCATTACTTTGCATGATTCGCCCCAATACAAGAATGTTTTCCACAATGATCCTTGGTAATAACGCCGAGAAAAACATGATAATGAAATCCGACACCCATACTTTGGTTTTTGAATAACGCTGGAGTGTGAGAAGACAGAAGTAAATCCGATTGAAAATGACCCATAGGAGCCGCTAGCCTTGTTTGACTGGAAAAGAAATAAATCATGAGAATGAAGAAGAAAAGATATGCTGTGGGGAGGGATGGGAAATAGATGGAGAGAGTAGGAGTGAGGCCGCCATTGGTGGTGATGATGCCAATGGGGGCTGCGAGGAGAAAATCAGCTGCTTTCTAATGGATGCTGATTATATCTCCTAAATGTCAAGTATATTTCCATTTAAAGTGGCTCAGCATACTTAAAAGTCCACACAAGGAGGCACATGCACGCACACACCGCACAAAGGGTTGCTATATTCAGAAGCAATATTCCTCAACTGAAATAATTAGCTCCGCCAGTAGACACCTACTGGCGGAGCTAAAGATTTCAGTCACGTGTTTGTATTCAAGAAAACACTTTACAACGGGATTAATAATAAAATTACAAATGTTTCTAATATGAAATAGAAGAGGTGATTACATGTTAAGCTAAAAAGGTCAAAGGACAAACAGATCAGAAAAGTAATTTTACAATAACAGGAACGAATAAGGGGATTGTTATCACACTTACCTAATATAAAACCCACGCAAGCCCCGGGAGAATATGTAAACTCCACACAGTAGTACCGACTTGCGACCAAACCCTCGACCACAGAACTGTGAGGCCGACTGGCCAACTGCCCAAAAAAGGGAATTGAGTTAAAAATCATCGAACTTGTAGTATATGAAATGGAAGAGGGGATTATATTTTTGTATCATAACATCAAAGGTAACAGAGTTCAGAAATGTAATATTGTGATATCTTGTTTCATACAACGAAGGCTATTCTCGTCACACTCATCTAAAAGCAACCCATTTACTCCTGTATGATGTACTAAATTTGTGCCGGTATTCTGTTGAGTTGAACTTACTTATATAAGTAAGCGTAACTGAGCATATGTAGTTTTGAATTAGCGATCACTCCGCCAACGGGAGCTAACAGGCTAAGGAGGGGGGGGGGGGGGGGGGGCATTGAAAAAAATGCAACGCTCCGCCCAGTGCTCGCAGAGACATTACAAATAGGTAGTTGCGACCAGAGATATTACACGAGGAGTTGCGGGGGAGAGAGCCAGTGCCCCTGATGTTCTTATAAGCAGGCAACGAGAAGTAATATACTATTCTCCTCGTATTAGCAATCGCTCCGGCATTCGGAGTGACAGAAAAAAAACACTGAAAAAATGCAACGCTCCGCCCTGTGCTCGTAGATATGTTATACACGAAAGAGATGGGGCAAAAAAGATGCTACAATGATAAACATCCTCACATGTCTTGGCCACCCGGCTTTCTCGTATCTCAAAATGTCTTTTGTATCTAGAGCTAATTTTTTGCTCGAAATGTTACACATATCTCGAAATTTGTTTTTGAAGGGTTTTTTTTAACCCATATTTGCCCAGGTTTGTGGCGGTCACACTGCACCGTGAATACATTTTAGTTATTGTGCTATATATATATAACTGGCTGAGTCACTCTGGCTGTGGCCCGCCTACTCGATGACTAGCCAATCATAGTTGGTGAAAGCAATGACATGTCGCTATGCCTGCGAAATGGCCTTGGTGTCACCAAATCGAATTCTTATTGGTTAAAGTAACAGTCTTATCGATGTTTGTTTAATGCAGCAGAGCCCGCAGAAATGATTGTGAAGGCCTTGGGGCAGATTTCTGACCCTGGCAACAAATAATGCCTGAAATGTGATTGGTTAAATGCTTCAATATGAAAACACACCTCTGGAAGCAGTAGACCCAGGGGGAAAAGCAATGAAAGGAAGCTAAGAGACAATTTGGAATTATTTAATAAGTATTGATAGACAAAATATAATATATGATTCAGATATTTCTTAGGCCAGCAGAGAAGCCCTTGAAGGCCCTGACGGCCCGCCACTGCTTATAATTATAGCTGTGTTGTATTATGCCTGAGTAGATTCTCATTTATCCAGATCATGGTAATCCCAAAAGTTCCATGGTGAGACCTGGACTTTTGCTTGTTGATTTTCATGTGGGCTTTATTTTTCTTACCTTCTAAAAATGTTGAAATATGACTTTGGCAATTACATACACAATTACAGGCTTACGTTATACTCCATCCATAATCGGAGGGGCTCAGATTCAAGTTTATCATGATCAAAGCCCAAAATGTCACTGTGATGACTCCACCCCATCAATAAAACCCCACACGTTCCTTATCTGGGCCCGAACGCAAATGCTGCAAACCAATGAAGCGTGTGCTCCCTCCAGGTTGAGGAGGGATTGGTATAATGACTGCCTATCTGGCTCAAGGTAGCAGTGTTACCCCTAAGCAAAGTATGATAGGATGGATGGATGAGTGGCCCCAAGCGGCACCTGAATGGATTCAATATGTTGGCGTATACAAAGCAGGAGGGGAAATCCCATGCGGGCCTCCTTCTGTGTGCGTTTAACCCTTTAAGGCGGTAAATGATGGCGCTAGGTGTCCGATCTTTTTTCGTTTACCAAGGTGTGCAAAGAAACAATGTTATATTTCTGGTTTTAGTCATTTCAATTTTGTTTTTACTTACATTTTATAATCAATGTAATAATTATTCAGAACAAAATATTATTTCATTCATTCATTTTCTAAACCACTTTATCCTCATTCGGGTGACGGGGGACGCTGGAGCCTATCACAGCCAGAGGCGGGGGGCACCCTGAATTGGTGGCTAGCCAATCGCAGGACACAAGAAGACCCTAACATGGATGTTTTTGGAATGTTGGAGAAAAACAGAGTACCCAGAGGAAGCCCACGCAGGCCTGGGGAGAACAGGCAAACATCATACAGATGGATTGATCTGGATTTGAACCCAGGACTCCAGAGCTGTGAGGCTTTTTGTGACAATCAAAAATAACCACTTCTTCCTATTTACATTGTATATATAAATGCTCATCCATCTACCTTTTTTATTGGCCAAAGCAAGAGATCGATTGACGGCAAACATTTGTTTTTTATTGAGTCGGGGGGTCTCAGGGTGATTACTATACACTATTAACTGCGGAATTAAAACCGTTACTCTATCGCTCTTTGTGGACGGATCATAATGAAATGTAAGTTTTAAGACATTTTCTCATTCTTATCAATCTGCAGAGCCCTGTTTTTTTCATTTGTCACAAGGTTAATCAGTAAGATTAATTGGCTGGGATAGGCTTCGATATCTCCATGGCGCTCATGAGGATAAGTGGCAGAGAAGATAAATTAATGAATAATAGTGGACTAATTGTTGCTTGCAAGTTCTGCGTTAACCAGTAGAGTGAGCTGGTCGATCGTAGTTCATTTGGACTTATTCGGGAGAGTGATTATATCAGAACTCCTAAAACAAAATTTTATAAAATACCATCACCTGTCTTGTTTATTTCTCTTTGGAGCTCAATTATTTTTTTGACTACTACTTCAACTTTCACAACTAGAGACATATTTTAGTCAGCAGTGGTTGGCTAAAAATTAATTTGACATCCGTCTGACCGTTGTGTTCTCTTCTGGCCTGCCCTTGTCAGCAGTGTTAACCGCCGCGTGGACTCTTTTCCCTGCCATGCTGTACTGTATGCTCTCCTTTAATTAAAGATGCCAGCTAATCTCGCTTCCCTCTGTGGCTCTGCCTCATACCTGTCACCTTCAGATGATGGGCAGCTAAACATAGAGCTTTTATTTGCATATATCGACACTATGCGTTATAAGGTCAGCAGTGGGATTGATTTAAAAGCACTTTGAGCTCTGATGACTTTCACTTTTTGACAGAGAAATTCCCATGTGGGCAAGGACCGAGTGCCAAGTGGCTATGCTTGTTACATGTGGTGTGTGAAGAGCAAATGCAGGTAGGCACGCAGAGATGGGGAGTGAAGGCGTACTAACAAAAACTTTAATAACTTTAATAAGGTTCTCAAAAATATCAAGGAATAAACAAGCAAAGAACAAAACCTAACCTGATGGAGAAGACACGGGAAAAGGAGAAGGACTGGACATGGGGCGAGCCCATGTGAAAACAAGACAGTCTGACATGGACTGACAAATACACTGAATTTAAATAGTCAGAAATGGTTTGACGAGTCAATTAAAAACACATGGGTCACAGGTGAATTAGCGAGCAGATATATTAGGGGCGGGGAAACGACAGGTGAACTTAATGAGCAATCGAAAGGACTGGACACACAGGGGAAAAACCCCAACAAAACCAGACCATATCAATATCTAACAATACCTAGAATATCGGCATCAGGCTTTCACTCTTCAGGTATGAAACAACATCGTTATTAAATTACTGTATTAGGTAAATCCTAACTACAAGTCAAATATTTAAATGGCCATGATACAAAAAAATAAACATTTTTAATTGGTTACAAGGCTCGATGGATATTGTCTCATGCTACACAGCTACAAAGTTTCTGTACCATGGTACAGAGCTATCAAATTCAAAAACCTAAGCTAGTTGCCCAATGATATTTAAGACCATTGGCTACAACGTAATTAGCAAAGTACAAATCTGGGAGATGTTTAGGGATACGTGTATGCAACAAGCTAAGTACGTTGGCAGTTGTGACCTTTAGGTTTTTTGTCGGAGCTTTGTTGTTAGATATGACCAGACGCCCCCATTTCCAGATACACCTCAGTCTTACAAGGTGCAGGCATATTTTCGGAAAGCTAATAAAATCAAGGCGCGGCTGGGTGGGTAAGTGGTTACGCGTTGGCCTCACAGTTCTGAGATTGAGGGTTTGATGGCAAGTCTAGACCATCCTCTGTAGAATTTGCATGTTCTCCCTGAGCTTGTATGGGTTTTCTCAGGGTACTCCACTTTCCTCCCACATCCCAATATTTGGATGGTAGGCTTGTTGTTCACTCTAAATTTCGGTGAGTCTGAATCCAAATGGTTATCTGTTTCTTTAGACCCTCGAACTGGCAGGCCACCAATTCAGGGTGTCCCCTGCCTGGTGCCTGTAGTTAGCTGGAATGTGCTCCCCCATGACCCTTGTGAGAATAAGCAGTTTGGGAAATTAATGAGTCAATGTTTTTTTGTATATATTTCTCTATTTTACTGCTGCAAACGTGCACAAATTTTTTTTTTCTTTTATTTACAATTGAATTGAATAGAATGCTTTTATTGCCATTATAGTATGTCTTATATACTATAAGTATTATGAGATTTAAAACGTTCACCCTTGTAGTGCACAAATAACAACAAAGAGACAAATAAATAATCAATAAATAACAAATAAGTAGTCCAGTTGAGGTCAGCAGAGCGGAGCGGGGTTGTTCGGTCTGAAATCAGGATGAGTTCCATGGTTTTGGAGACGTTCAACGCCAAGTCGCACCACTCGCAGAGTCTATGGACGCAACAACAAACAAGCAAACACATAGAAAATCAATATATAGTAATGAAGTAATGAGTAATATATAATCAGTGAATAGTAATAGATAAACAAGTGGCCAACATAATAAATTAGTATTAATAAGTCTTGATTAGATCCGAGGTCTAGAGTTCACTATGGTGACAGCTCTAGGAAGAAACTGCCAATGAGTCTGTTTGTCTTCGCTGTTACAGCTCTGTAACGCCTTCCAGAGGGCAACAGTTTGGTGGAAGCCGGGTTGCCTATAGACTTTTATAATGGCCACAAGATTCTGGAAAATCACAATTAACAAAGATGTTCACCAAACATTCATTCATTTTCTTATCCTCACATGGGTCACAGGGGTCCTGGACACCCTGCTCCCACCATCTAATCGTAAGGTAGACTAAGACGAACCATTCACGCTCACGATTTAGAATGTTCAACCAGCCTACCATGCATTTTTTGGGTTGTTGGAGGAGTACTCCAAGAAAATCCACGCAGGCAGGGAGAGAAAATGCAAACACGAGAGAAGGAGGTCAGAACCCACTGGAAATTAAACATTTCATCTTAGAACTATGAGGCGGAAGTACTAACCACTCTTTCATTCTTTCATCATCAAAAGCAAACATAAAAGTTATCCTATTATACCAGCTATATATCGGCCATTCGCTGATCTTGAAAATAGATACAATGTCAGTCGACCTTTACACTAAACATTGCATGGCCCTTTAAGATAAAAAAAAAGTACATTAATATCTTTGCTGTGACAGGAAAATGTGTCAGATTTTCATTTTCTTTAACATTTTTTTTAGGAAATTGTTATTTGGAGAGTTCATTCCATCGTCTCCCGTCTCCTAGTAAAGTCAAGAATATTGGAATACATAATCATCTATGCTAAGTGGCTACTTCAGCAGCTGTCTGGCATTTGTTAACCAATATATATATATATATATATATATATATATATATATATATATATATATATATATATATATATATATATATATATATATATATATATATATATATATATATATATAAGTAAAAGATTAACCTCAGTTTTACAGTTATCAGGAGCTCTATTGTGGGGAGGGCCTGCAGCTAATTAGATTAAACAATGCCCTCGCCTTGGTGAGGAAGGCTTTTAGCAAACGACGCTGTAAAACCGTGCGCGTGGCGACGACGCACCGTACGTCTTTGAGTCCACACGAGACGTCAATTAGTGGCCCACTGACGTGGATGAGTGCCCGTTTCAGCATCACTTTTTTACGGGCCCCGCACGGTTTGCAAGTTTTCCCCACCAATAAAGAAAATGAGTGATGTGCCGCATAATGCGCAGTAATGGAGATTTACACAATCGGTTGGTGCTTCCAGAATTGGGCAGGGCTTCGTATATCTGATTCGTTTCATATAATTAGATCACTGTTGTAAAACAGCTTGGAGGGATGCAGGGAAAAGGTAAAGATGAGCATTCAGGGAGGTGCATACTTTAGAATTATGATCAACTCTTCTCTTGTTGCACATAAACTTGTATTTTTTTATATGTGGAGCCACCAAAATTTCAAAATGGAGGAATCTAACCCCTGTATGGGGCCTTCACTGAACTTATTGGCCGCCTGTCATTTTTTGATTCACCTCTCGCAGTCAAAATCAATTGGATATTTGTCGTTGTCGTTATTCATCTTCCATACGGCCAATCCTTGAAAGGAATGTGGGGGTTGTGGGAGCCTATTCCAGCTGTCTTTGGGTGCAAGGTTAACTACACCCAAGACTGGTCACCAGTCTGTCGTAGGGCACACAGAGAGACAAAAGATCCTCCGCACTGCCAATCACACCGCCACCAGCGTGAACTGAGCCCACACCTGTCCGCACCGAAGTCAGGCGAGTGAACCTCCATACAACGAGGCGGCTGGGAATGTATTAGTCCTTTCTTATACATTTTGGAACATTGCAGGATCACTTCCTGTAGGATGGTGATTATGTCTTGATGATTTTAGGGCATTTCCTGATCACATCCTGTTCATTGAAAAACTCTTGTTAATTTTGTTTCACTCCAGGTTCACCTCTTGACAATTATGGGATAATTAAATAGGTAATTTGTCATAAAAAGTATCACCATGGACCATGGGTGGTTTTCAGGTTCACCTTGAAAATCATTAAAAGTGAATGGACAGATTGGTAAAGTTGTTATGAACCATTCACCCCCAGTCAAAAATCAAAATGGATTGGACGTCCAGCCCTAAAAAGGTAGCCAAGGAGTTTAGGAACTCGGAATGTCCTTTTTCTATTCTTCAGATAATTCATTTTTGCAGAAATCTGACCGCCTTAAGGTGGCTCTCTAACTTATTTCCTTAAAAGGCTTGTAGTAGAACATATCATGTTTTATTTAAAGACGAGCAGCTCTGGAGACAATTCCAACCTGAACAAGAAAAGCCATTAGAACACCTAAAGATCCAAAGCCATATCTGCCGACTGTGCATAACTCACAGGGTCATTCATTATGTAGATTTGTGATGACCAAACCTGCATATAGACAACTCATAACTCATAAGGTTCACCAATGTGGTCTGGCTCACTGATGTAATTAACATTTTATTAAGAATTTTATTGAGCCCACTGTTGTAGATTTTTTTTCAAACTAGCACATTATGAAAACTCACAAAAAGTTATCTCCACTCCTATAAACACTAATGAAGATCCACACAAAAAACAAAATCTCCACTTTCATTAATTTTCCCTCTTCCAATCAATGACCTAGTGCCATCAATACCAGTAAAGGATGAGCATTCACAACAAGGCTTACCTTCATGAAATCATAACATTGCAGTCACGCTTATTTCTTTCATGTTTATTTCATTCATTCACTTCCTATACCACATATTTCCGGCCAGAGGCGTGGGACACCCTGTATCGATGGCCAGCCGATCGCAGGGCACAAGGAGTCGAATAACCATGTGATAGGTCTGAAAATACAACTTCAGGAGCAGGTTAGGAACGAGTGAGATCAATTTAAATAGGAAATAGGTTTATTACCGGACTGCAGGATGGTTGGAGAATGCTCCGACAGCTGTGAACCTCTCACAGCCTGCGTTCCTCGCAATTCTCTCTGAATGAACAGAGCTCAGTCTTTTTATAGGAACTAAAGGGAAATATTTCTAAGACAGTGATGTAGGACAGAGCTTATGTAAACAAAACTTTGGGCTAATATGGTTAGACATTAGCAGGTTTAAGTTGTATGCAAACACGATATTTTTATAGCACACACAAACTGCCGCAGCCTATCTTATATTGCGCATTTCGAACAAACAGTTCCAAAGTGAGTTGGCCATATTCCACAATACAAGGAAACAATTGCAAGGCCAGCTAGTTAGCTATCTTACAATTCGTAGTGCGAACAAACAATTGCAAGGCCAGCTAGTTGGCTCATCCTACATTCCACTGTCCTAACAAACCATTGGAAAACGAGTTTGGACAGATTGGCTCGACATGAACAAACAATTATTAAACCAGTTGGCAGGTCTACCCCAATATCATGCACAATCACACCCATACCTAGGGGAATTTACAGTGTCCAATCAGCCTGCCATGCATGTTTTTTGGAATGTGTGAGGAAACCGGAGTACCTGAAAGAAACCCACACAAGCCCGCGGAGAACATGTAAACTCCACACAGGGGGACCGACCTGGATTTGAACCCAGCACCTCAGATATAGGATAACGCTGTTCACATGGGCGGCTAGCGAGAACGGAAACACATGGCCGACTAGCTGGAAAGGGGCACCGCAATACATGGGGCAGTGATAATTTTACAATTGGCACACTGCGAGTCCCAGGGATTCGCTTGTCTGAAAACTGTGCGTCCCAGGAAACTTGTCACGAGTCCCAACATACTACGGATGCAAATAAAACATAAACAACGATATATAAACATTCAGATTTAATTTATTTATTATATGGTTTAGGGTTAGGGTTTATTTATCATTGTACTAGTCTTTCAGCTCGTAGATCCTCCTCTCTTTGCAGCCAAAAGTCTTTTGAAATGTGCGTATTTTTCCTTGCTTCCCCCGTTTTGCTTCATGATCATCGATCGAATCTTCTGCAGTTCTTTTCTTACTAGTTGTATTTTTAACTGCGAAATAACTATCCAGACTGTTTTGCCTTTTCTGAAACATTTTTTTATCTTTCTTACACTATTACGAAACTCTTGCTATCGCTTTCTCTCCTTCGTCTGCTAGTGTCTGCTAGTCTCGCGAGAATTATTTCGCAAAGATTATGTGGAATAAATTGGTTTGCGATCGGATATATGTGTTTTGGTTTTTTTTTTTGATAAAAATTTCTTTGCGTCCGAAAAAAGCACATTACTTGAAATTGTGCGTCTGGAAGAAAAGCTGTGCGTATCAGACGCAGGACGCAGAGGTAACGAGAACACTGATGGGGAAACAAATGAGGTTTAAATAGACATACAAGGGTTGATCAAAAAGTTACCAGACGAAGGGAAGCCTGGAAGGGTGCAAGAGGCAAAAAGAACACAGACAGGAATCACAGCGAAAAAGGTTATAACAAAACCAACCAACACCCGAACTAACCCTAACATATACAGTTCTTGACATTGAATAGACGCGAAAACATGTTGTATGGGAGATACAAAGGGGTGATCCTACTTTTTGTTTTTTTTTAATTATCAGCACCATGGACAGAGGTCACATCTGTGACTTGAATTGCTGGGATCGGACGAACTAGCTTTATTGTTTGCAGAAAATGCACATTGGCGAATAGCTGCCTTAGCAACTTTTCTAGTGAAGTCACTTGAGTTTGTGTAGCATCATCAGGGCTTCGGAGGTCATCTGTCCAGTTTGAACAGATATGACCTCTGTTCATGGTGCTGACCGACCAGTAAAACAATGATTTCGGGAAGTAATAATTCGGTCTATCTCCTATGTAATGCTGATTATTGAATGTTTTTTAATGTCGGCTTTTCTCCAATGAATGTAGTTCCACCAATGGTGATAAACACATGGCCTTCATGATGTAGTAGCACCTCTGGTCAGTTTGTTGTGCTGTTTATTGTAGAATCTGCCAGTATGGAAAAGAAACAATTCCACAGAAAAGTTTAGACAAGTCAGTGTGTGAGGTTAACTCATATTCTGCCATTGATGGCAATAGACATCCAATCCATTTTCATTGGGCGATTGGCAGTTAAATTCATTCACTGCGCTTGTCAACAGTACATTTCAACAAGAGATTCCATTTTAAATGGACTGGTCGTCTGGCAACTGCATTTGAACTGCACTTGAGTTTGAATTAGATTTATTGGATAAAGGGACTATACAAATTAATGAACATATAAATGTAAATATGTAAGATTATAGCCACAGGTTAATTCCCTTTGTGAAATGAATTGTCCACCCCTGCTTTAATATTAAACCACTTTTTAAAGTACATTATTAGACCACAACATTTTGAGAGCGAGCGAATCCAGCGACAAACTGCCCGTTCGACGAAATGTCCGGCGGCGAATCCGGCAACTCATTGCCCGTCGACCAAACGTCCATTCAACCAAACGTTCTGGGGACGAAGTGTCCGTCAACCAAGTGTCTGTCAACGAAATGTCTGATCACGGTAAATTAGTCCAACCAAAACACAGCGCTCCTGGTGGACACCTGGACCAGCCTGAAATTGGGTAGCAGACATTGAGCGCAACCATCCGACCAAAAGCCAACTCTCTTTTTCCAGAACAAAAATGACTAGCGGTTAGTTCCTGATTTATGTGTTATTTGACCCTTGTTCATCACAGAGTTGTTTCGTGAGTGTTTAAGTTTTTGAGTTTTGTATTTACAGGCATGTGTACGTATGGTTACACAGCTGCCTCTCAATTCCACACCTTTGAAATGAAAAATATTATAATGAATGCCACATGTTGTTCAAACAAAAGAGAAAATTTGTTTACTTTAATCCTGAATAGTTTCAGAAACATTCATTCATTCATTTTCTGTACCGCTTATCCTCACAAGAATAGTGGAGGTGCTGGAACCTATAGTAACCAGGCTGGGGATACTCTGTATACACCCCTAATAGTTCACATTGAAAAAGTATCTATATGGAGGAAAATATAACCTATTATGCCCTGCAGACAATTAATAGGGACTACATGTTGTGATGGCCTGTTCTAAAGCTAACAGGCTCCAATAAGTAAAAATCCCTCAACTATAAGTAACA
The DNA here is from genome assembly GCF_051989575.1 of Stigmatopora nigra. Classification (NCBI taxonomy): domain Eukaryota; kingdom Metazoa; phylum Chordata; class Actinopteri; order Syngnathiformes; family Syngnathidae; genus Stigmatopora; species Stigmatopora nigra. The sequence goes on along the minus strand of NC_135511.1, from coordinate 2,885,108 downwards.
AAGTAATGTTGACAATCGTTCAAAAAAATTAATAATGTGGCAAGTATGTGGTGAAAAGTATCCGCTGTACTAATTTGTTGGCAGCCTGCCACTTCAAAATGATTAGACATCTACTAGTGATACACGAATTGAAATTCACAGCTAACGAATGATAAGACGTCACACAACTGGACAACATCCATCATTGTCTTGGGAAAGGCAAGAAGTACTTCTTATGTAAACTGTGGGGGTCATACACCGTAAACATTCCAAAGCATCGGGACGTGATTTCTTAATGATCTCCAATTACATCATTTTCATGGTGCAAAACTAGAACAATCTGTAATCTATAAAATACCACTATAATTTAAATAAACAAAATGCCAACTCCATGGAAACTTTGATTTTAATAAGGAATTTTAAAATCTATATAAAAAGCAAATCATGCAAGAGAAAATGGGTGGTCATATTTGCCAGTGTTATCTATACAGTCTCTCATCTCAATTGGTGGCCAGCCAATCACAGAGCACAAGGAGACGGACAACCATGCACACTCAGACCCATATCTAGGGGCAATTTAGAGTGACCAATCAGCATACCTACCTAGTTTTGGAATGTGGGAGGAAACCGGAGTATCCAGAGGAAACCGACGTAGGCCCGGGGAGAACATGCAAACTCCACACAGGTGGACGTGACCTGAATTTGAACCTAGGACCCCAGAGCTGTAAGGCCGACGCCAATGACCACTCAGTCCACCAGACCGCCCCTATCTCAACAATTATACCTTGATGTACGAGCTAAATACGTTCCGGGACCGAGCTCGTCTATCAATTTACTCGTATCTCAAATCAAATTTTCCCCATATAAAATTACTACCGTATTTTCACGACTATAAGACGCACCTAAAAGTCTTAAATCTTCTTCAAAATAGACAAGGCGCCTTATAATGCGGAGCGGCGTGTGTATGCGCCGAGTTCCAAAGCCTGACTGGGAGCACTTCTGGCCAACATGCTTGTATGCAGGCATGCGG